>NC_037679.1:106829465-106846681 GCF_003255815.1 Theropithecus gelada | reverse complement strand
TTTTTTTTTTTTTTTTTTTTTTTGTTGAGACAGAGTCTCGCTTTGTCGCCCAGACTGGAGTGCAGTGGCCGGATCTCAGCTCACTGCAAGCTCCGCCTCCCGGGTTCACGCCATTCTCCTGCCTCAGCCTCCCGAGTAGCTGGGACTACAGACGCCCGCCACCTCGCCCGGCTAGGTTTTTGTATTTTTTAGTAGAGACGGGGTTTCACCGTGTTAGCCAGGATGGTCTCGATCTCCTGACCTTGTGATCCGCCCGTCTCGGCCTCCCAAAGTGCTGGGATTACAGGCTTGAGCCACCACGCCCGGCCCAGAAAAAAATTTTTTATAACTTTTTTCTTTTACGACTTTTGCAGACATTTTTTTGACATGTCTCAACTTTTTGACTTATTATAAATGTTCTTTTTATATAAATTCAGTCTCCCTCCACTTCTTTTTTTCTTGAAATTTTTTAGCATAGTTCCCAATGGGGTGGGCTTACTTTGCGCCTGACCCATGTTTTCCCAAGAGTAAATACCACGCTCACAACACACACACTCACCACAAAGAACGAGTAAAGAGGGCACACACACACATTTATCGTTTATACCAAGCCAAAATCAGAATACCACGAAATCCAGAATCCGAGTACCAAGAGATTTAAGCCAAGTCAAAACCAAAACCGAAGTATCCAGCAATTCAAGTCAAGTCAAAACCAGAACAAAAGTGCCAGTCCAGGCACACCGTGGGTGATCAGGCCACACTTCCACTCAAATGGAGTGGGGCAAGTTCCAAAGACTAGTCTTACCAAGTTTCAGATGTCCGGACTCCAAGTGCCAGTTCCTTCCCGGTGTTCAGCCACTGTGTGAATCCTCTGCGGGGGCCTGCTACACACTGCTCTGATGAGGCGTTCCACCGGGACAATTGCCTACCCGCTCTTTGGATCGTGTCACTCAGGCTGGCCGGAGTCCCCCGCAGGAATGCTCCACAGGGCAGGCCTAAGCCGCCTAAGAGGCCGCCTCGGCCGTCCGTCAGTTACCTCGCATCCCAGTCAGGGAACCAAGAAATGTAGCAGGACGAGCTGCAGACAAAACTCAGACACCGAGTTGTAGAAGGAAGGGCTTTATTCAGCTGGGAGCATCGGCAAGCTACTGCCTTAAAATCCGAGCTCCCCGAGTGCACAATTTCTGTCCCTTTTAAGGGCTCACAACACTAAAGATTTCACATGAAAGCGTCGTGATTGATTTGAGCAAGCAGGGGGTACGTGACAGGGGCTGCATGCGCCGGTGGTCAGAGAGAAACAGAACAGGGCAGGGAGTTTCACAGTGTTCCTCTATACAATGTCTGGAATCTATGAATAACATTGGTTTCTACGTTGTGAGTTGATTTTTAACTCCTGGGTTTAGGCCAGGCAGGCCCAGGCCTGGTTTTGGGCCTGGCACTGGGCTGCCTGTCTTTGGTTTTGCTACCTTGTTTTTTTCTTAAAACTGGTACTGAGTATAAAACAATAAAAACAATATGAGAGGGTCTCTCTCTTTCCTCAATTTAATCATCAGAATAACTATACTTTACCCTAAGGGAAGGTACATGGTGAGACCAGCCTGGCCAACATGGTGAGAACCCGTCTCTACTAAAAATACAAAAATTAGCTGGGCGTGATGGGTGCCGGTAATCCCAGCTACTCAGGAGGTTGAGGCAGGAGAATCACTGGAACCCAGGAGATGGAGGCTGCAGTGAGCCGAGATCACACCACTGCACTTAAGCCTGGGCGACAGAATGAGACTCTGTCCCCAGCCAAAAAAAAAAAAATACAGAGAGTTTACCCACCTACTGTGACATAGTCCACATGTAGCACAGTCACATCGTCAAGGACTTTTGGGTTCTGCCATCACCCTTGGGACTGAGCAGGATCTCCCCAGCCTTGTCTCAATTCCTCTGAAGTCTCACCACAAGCAGCCGTGTGCTGCCCAGGTCAAGCAAGGGTGCATTCTACTCCACCTAGCTAATGGCTTAAAGCAAATTTCCTGAATTCCCCATTTGCTGTCTCCTAGCTAATTTGAAAAACAAGAGATGAAAAGAAGGGGCCCTCATCAGAAATCTACACAACCGTGATGCAGAATGGCTCAGTGTCACTGTTCTGCATAATAACCTCCTCCCAACCATTGGGATTGTATCATACAATTCCCTGGGTTTTTCTGGCCTCCACATTCCCACTGCAACCCCTGTAGCTAGGGACTCTGCTTCACGCTGGGCTCTGCACAGTACTTTGTGCATGTTGGCATCTGATAAAAGTTACATTAGAAAACCCTAATGTGACATCACTGCATTTGTTTTGGCATCTATCTTGCAGGACCGATCCTCATTTTATGATCGGTCTCATATGCATTAGCGTTTTTCTTAATCAGGGTATTAAAAGGAAATCGAGCCAAGCCACTCCAAGGTGAATTGGCAGAGAGTTGGAGGAGAAGATAAATGAGTATTGTTAGCATCAACTTCGGTAACTCTTCCAAAGGGAAGTGAGGGGGTCACACACCATTTAACATGTTGGCAAATTCCAGGCTCAGCTTCAATGCCAACCAATTTGTCTCAGATTTACAAGGTGTGGCAAAAGAAGATGCCACATCTGAAGACCTGAGTCGAAAATATCAGTATGAATTCATGATTCTTTTTCCTCTTTAAAAAATAATACGGCCAGGAGTGGTGGTTCACGCCTGTAATCCCAGCACTTTGGGAGGCCAAGGCAGGCGGATCACGAGGTTAGGAGTTTGAGACCAGCCTGGCCAACGTGGTGAAACCCAGTCTCTATTAAAAATACAAAAAAAAGGCCGGGCGCGGTGGCTCAAGCCTGTAATCCCAGCACTTTGGGAGGCTGAGACGGGCGGATCACGAGGTCAGGAGATCGAGACCATCCCAACATGGGTTAACACAGTGAAACCCCGTCTCCACTAAAAAATACAAAAAACTAGCCGGGCGAGGTGGCGGGTGCCTGTAGTCCCAGCTACTCGGGAGGCTGAGACAGGAGAATGGCGTGAACCTGGGAGGCGGAGCTTGCAGTGAGCTGAGATCCGGCCACTGCACTCCAGCCTGGGCGACAGAGCGAGACTCCGTCTCAAAAAAAAAAAAAAAAAAAAAAAACAAAACAAAAAAAATTCAGCCAGGTGTGGTGGCGCACATTTGTAGGCTGAGGCAGAAGAATCGCTTGAACCTGGGAGGCGGAGGTTGCAGTGAGCCGAGATAATGCCACTGCACTCCAGCCTGGGTGACAGAATGAGGCTCTGGCTAAAAAAAAAAAAAAAAAAATACAAGAGGCTGGATGCAGTGTGTCATGCCTATAATCCCAAAACTTTGGGAGACTGAGGCAGGAGGATTGTTTGAGGCCAGGATGAGACTACCCTGGGCAACATAGCAAGACCCATCTATTAAAAAATTAAAATACAGCCAGGAGCAATAACTCACACCTGTAATCCCAGCACTTTGGGAGGCTAAGATGAACAGATGGCTTGAGCCCAGGAGTTTCAGACAAGCTTGGGCAACATGCCAAGATCCTATCTCTACAAAAAATACACAAATTAGCCAGACATGGTGGGGCACACCTATAGTCCCAGCTACTCAGGGGACTGAGGTAAGAGGGTGGCTCGAATCCAGGAGGTCGAGGCTGCAGTGAGCCGCGATTGCACTACTGCACTCCAGCCTGGGTGACAGAGTGAGACCCTGTCTTAAAATAAATTAATTAATTGAATAAATAAAAACTAAAATACAAGAGACATGGGTGCAGAGCCTGTACCTGTAGTCCCAGCTACTCAGTAGGCTGAGGCAGGAAGATCACTTGAGCCCAGGAATTGGAGGCTGATGTACACTATGATTGTGCCTGTGAACAGCCACTGCACTTCAGCATGGTCAACATAGCAAGACTCCATCACTAAAAAAAAAAGAAACAGAAAAAGAAAAAAATCAAGAAAAGGGAAAACAATAAGGACAGAAAGCAAATGGGCATGAAGAAACTTTTTGGTGTGACAAAAATGTTCTGAAACTGGATTATGGTGATGGTTGCCTAAATGTGTTAAAACTCTTCAAATTGTACAGTTAAAATGGGTGAATTCTATGCTGCGTAAATAATATGTCAGTAAGCTGTTAATCTTTTTGTTTGTTTGAATTAAAACAAAAACAAAAACACAGCAACTAAATAATTCCCAGATCAGAAATGGCAAAGGGGTCCAGGCGCAATGGCTCACACCTGAAATCTCAGCACTTTGGAAGGCTGAGGCAGGTGGATCACTTGAGGTCAGGAGTGTGAGACCAGCCTGGCCAACATGGTGAGACCCTGTCTCTACCCAAAATATTAAAAAAGTAGTCGGGTGTGGTGGTGCACACCTGTAATGCCAGCTACTCAGGACACTGAGGCAAGGACAATCGCTTGAACCCGGGAGGCAGAGGTTGCAGTGAGCCAAGATTATGCCACTGCACTCCAGCCTGGGCAACAGAGTGAGACTCCATCTCAAAAAAAGAAAAGGAAAGAAAAGAAAGAAATGGCAAAGGGTAGGATGGGAGGCAAAGGGATGGGGAGGAGGAGCCTGCAAGAAAACCAATGTCAGCCTTATGTCCTGGAAAAAAATCAGTAAAAATTGAAATGCCCCAAACCATTAGGAAATGAGTCATATTATATTTTATTTATATATATATATATATATAAAATACCTAAATAATAAGCCATTTGTAGGCCAGGCGCAGTGCCTCATGCCTATAATCCCAGCACTTTGGGAGGCCGAGGCGGGCGGATCACAAGGTCAGGAGTTCGAGACCAGCCTGGCCAATATGGTGAAACCTCGTCTCTACTAAAAATACAAAAATTAGCTGGGCATGGTGGTGGGCACCTGTAGTCCCAGCTACTTGGGAGGCTGAGGCAGGAGAGTCGCTTGAACCTGGGAGGCAGAGGTTGTAGTGAACCAAGATCGCGCCACTGTACTCCAGCCTGGGCGACAGAGCAAGACTCCGAGAAAAAAAAAAAAAACCATTTGTGAGACAGTGGCTTCCAGGTTTTTCATCTCTTTGATATAGCAATTATCATTGCATCAATTACTTTTTAGTAATTTACATACTTAACTTTCACTCTCATACTCTAATTAGGTGGTCATCCCCTTAAGGGTAGAGACTGTGATTAACCACCTGTTTATATACTCCAAGTCCCTAGCACGGTGCCTAGTTAACTGAGCATATTCAGCCAATGAAGTATTTTTATATTATATTTTATACATATATATATATATATATATTTGATAGGTAAATGTATTCACACTGTTCAAAACTCAAAGTTACATAAGGATATATAAGGTCAACAATTTCCCTTCCTTAGCCCACTGAACACCTGGTTTCCCTCCCTGGAGGTATCAGTGTTACCTGTTACATAGTTCTTGTATACTTTTTGAGAGATATTTCATGAATATTCAAACAAATATTTTAAATATACTTTTTTTTTTCTTTTTTGAAACAGGGTAGAATGCAGTGGCACCATCATGGATCACTGCAGCCTTGGCTTCCCAGGCTCCAGTGATCCTCCCCTTCAGCCTCTGGAGTAGCTGCAACCACAGGCTCATGCCACAATGCCTGGCTAATTTTTGTTTGTTTGTTTGTTTTTGAGATGGAGTTTCCCTCTTGTTGCCCAGGCTGGAGTGCAATGGCATGATCTCAGCTCACTGCAACCTCCGCTTCCTAGGTTCAAGCGTTTCCCCTGTCTCAGCCTCCCGAGTAGCTCTGATTACAGGCATCTGCCACTATGCCCGGCTAATTTTTTGTATATTTAGTAGAGACAGGGTTTCACTATGTTGGCCAGGCTGATCTCGAACTCTGGACCTCAGGTGATCCACCTGCCTCAGCCTCCCAAAGTGCTGGGATTACAGGTGTGAGCCATGCACCTGGCAAATTTTTGTATTTTCTGTAGAACCATAGTTTTGCCATGTTGCCCAGGCTGGTTCCAAACTCCGGGAATCAAGCAATCCACCCATCTTGGCCTCCCAAAGAGCTAGGATTATAGGCGTGAGCTACTGTGCCTGGCCAAATATACTCATTTTAGCACCATGATAGTATATTATACACTGTTCTCTAGGTTGCTTGGACTTCAGGTAGTAACTGAAGTAAAAAAGGATATAAGGCAGGATGGGATTAATCCTAATAGTTTCTATGAGAAAATGGTTAAACAGCTAATAGTTCTCTGGGGAGGTTCAAGATGGTGAGGCAGGCAGAATTACGGCTTGAGGCTGGGGGTGATAATTATTATTATTATTTTGAGACAAAGTCTCGCTCTGTTGCCCAGGCTGGAGTGCAGTGGCACAATCTTGGCTCACTGCAACCTCTGCCTCCTGGGTTCAAGCAATTCTCCTGCCTCAGCCTCCCGAGTAGCTGGGATTACAGGCGTGCGCCACCACACCCAGCTAACTTTTTTATTTTTAGTAGAGATGGGGTCTCACTATGTTGGCCAAGCTAGTCTGAAACTCCCAACCTTGTGATCTGTCTGCCTCGGCCTTCCAAAGTGCTGGGATTATAGGCGTTAGCCACTGTGCCCGGCCGGGGGTGATAATTATACTAGAAATATGGAACTAGGTGACTTCCCTTAAATCTTAGTGTCATGGCTAGGGGACGGATAGGATGATTAAGCCAGACTTGCAACTAACCCTAACAAATTAGCATGTAGCAGCTAAGAGGTTATGGTAATCTCAATGGTCAGCACCGGTCCTGGCACATAGTAGGCACTCCAGAGGAGTTAATTATTTTGTGAATAACTGTTCTCAACCCATCTCAACTGGATCTAATCTAATGATATAATTATTGCCTTTCATCTCTAACACTATAATATTGTCTCATATATATAACCAGGCATGGGACTGGTTTTGAAATTCATGTTGGGTGAAGAGAGTATCCCCACAGGAGAAGAATCTTAATATTGAGTACTGAAGCCCATGCAGAATTAGAAGGATGTCCCTGAATCATGGTGACCCAAAATGGCAAGTGTAAGCCTGAAAGGTTGGGAAAGCATCCATAGAGGGATGGGAGAAGAAGGGAGGGATGGGCCAGCCACAGGAGCTGGAGCCCAAGCATGGCAAGGAGGGCATGCACAGCGGGGATTGGACCAGCACAGGCTGTTGGAGGACCTAGAATATGAGGAAGGTGTCCCACACAAGGGCAGCATGGTGTGAAGGGTCTGAGTGAACGCAGGGTGATGGGGCATGCGTGTGAGGGTGGACTGGCATGGGATGTCGGGGCCCATGCAGGAGAGGAGGATGCCCATGCTATGGGATGGTCTGGCACAAGACGTTGGAGTCTAAGCAGAGTGATAAAGATGTTCCCATAGAAGGGTAGCCTGGAGTCAGGTACTGGAGCCTGAGCGGGGAGAGCAGGGCCACACCTAAGCAACCCGGGGTGACAAGTTAAGAGAGGAAATGGGATGAGCAAGGCATCCCAGCAAGGAGGCAGCCCAGGATGGTGTGTCAGAGCCCAAGTAGAGTGGCGAGACCGTCTATGCAGAAGTGGGGGTAGCAACAACTGTTGGTTATGTAGACAGGGAATGATCAAATAAAAACTTAACACGAAGGATAATAAAAACCATCGTTCTTGGAGAAGAGAGTTAGGAAAGGGGAGAGGAAGAAAATTAGAATAAACCCTGGACTGTTTAATTGGAATTAGAAATATTAAAGTTATGTTTTCGAATTTATTTATTTATTTATTTTTTGAGACGGAGTCTCGCTCTGTCGCCCAGGCTGAAGTGCAGTGGCCGGATCTCGGCTCACTGCAAGCTCCGCCTCCTGGGTTCCCGCCATTCTCCTGCCTCAGCCTCCTGAGTAGCTGGGACTACAGGCACCCGCCACCACGCCCGGCTAATTTTCTTTTTTTTGTATTTTAGTAGAGACGGGGTTTCACCGTGTTAGCCAGGATGGTCTCGATCTCCTGACCTTGTGATCCGCCCGTCTCAGCCTCCCAAAGTGCTGGGATTACAGGTGTGAGCCACTGCGCCCGGCCTATGTTTTCCAATATAGAGAGAGAGATATAAAAATAGGTAAATGTAAATGTATGTATACATGTACGAGTGTATATTCATATGGACACAAACACATACATACATTCCCTAGCTCTGTCCACTGAGAGGGCCTAGAAGCAGTAACACCCCAACACCAACGAGACGGGTTGCCATGATTTGTAAAACCGGTGGCTAGATAACAAGCATAAAGGGATCTCTGTGCCCTTGCAGGTGTCACATCCTAAGCTTTGCTGAGGAGAACATCTTGATCCTGCTGTCAAAACATCTGAAGCCCATGGTGATCAGAATCTAACTAAAACGGCAAAAAAAAAAAAAAAAAAAGCAAAACAAAAAAAACACCCCAGGCTCACTTTAACTTCTGATTATACTATTATGCTTATTCCACTTCCTGTAGGATGTGTCCTTTATTGGGAGTAAATATTACTTTAACCTCTACTTTCCATTTTATGCAATGTGCAGCATAAATTTAAAACTACAAAGCACCTAAAGAAACAAGAAAATACGACCTATTATCAAGAGAGGAAATCATCAATAAAAGCTGGCCCCAAGTAGGCCCAGATTTTGCAATTATAAATGGGCTTTAAAATAACATTAACAAATACGACAAAGGACCTGGTGAAAAAGGGAAACATCTTCTATGAACAAACGAGAAATTTTAACAAAGAGCAGACACTTAAAGAATGAAAATACTAGGCTGGGCGCGGTGGCTCACGCCTGTAATCCCAGCACTTTGGGAGGCCGAGGCGGGTGGATCACAAGGTCAGGAGATCAGGACCATCCTGGCTAACACGGTGAAACCCTGTCTCTACTAAAAATACAAAAAATTAGCCAGGCGTAGTGGCAGGTGCCTGTAGTCCCAGCTACTCGGCAGGCTGAGGCAGGAGAATGGCGGGAACCCAGGAGGTGGAGCTTGTGGTGAGCTGAGAGATTGCGCCACTGCACTCCATCCTGGGCAACAGAGTGAGACTCCATCTCAAAAAAAAAAAAAAAAAAAAAAGAAAATACTAGAAATAAAAAACACATCAGGCCAGGAGCAGTGGCTCACACCTGTAATCCCAACGCTTTGGGAGGCTGAGGCAGGCAGATTACCTGAGGTCAGGAGCTCGAGACCAGCCTGCCCAACATAGTAAAACCCCATCTCTACTAAAAATACAAAAAACTAGCCGGGCCTGGTGGCAGGTGCCTGTAATCCCAGCTACTTGGGAGGCTGAGGCAGGAAAATCACTTGAACCCAGGAGGCGGAGGTTGCAGTGAGCCAAGATCATGCCACCGCACTCCAGCCTGGGCGACAAGAGTGAAATTCCGTCTCAAAAAAAAAAAAAAAAAAAAAATCAGAGGCCGGGTGTGGTGGCTCACACCTGTAATCCCAGCACTTTGGGAGGCCAATGTGGGCAGATCACGAGGTCAGGAGATTGAGACTATCCTGGCTAACACGGTGAAACCCCGTCTCTACTAAAAATACAAAAAATTAGCCAGGCGTGGTGGTGGGCGCCTGTAGTCCCAGCTACTTGGGAGGCTGAGGCAGGAGAATGGCGTGAACCCGGGAGGTGGAGCTTGCAGTGAGCCGAGATCACACCACTGTACTCCAGCCTGGGCGACAGAGCAAGACTCCATCTCAAAAAAAAAAAAAATCAGAAATGAAGAAGTAATTTGATGTACAATAGACTGGACACAGCAGAGGAAATGAACAGTAAACTTAAAAGCAGATCAGTAAGAATAGGTCATGCATTGCTTAACAATGGGAATACATTCTGAGAAATGCATCATTAGGCAATTTTGTCATTGTGTGAACATCATAGAGTATACTCACACATACCACACAGCCTACTACACACCTAGGTTGCTTGGAATAGCCTACTGCTCCTAGACTACAAAGCTGCACAGCATGTGACTGTACCGAATACAGCAGGCAATTGTAAATGGTAAATAGTTATGTATCTAAACAAATCTAAACATAGGAAAGTTACAATAAAAATACACCATAAAAGATAAAGTATGGTACACCCATATAGGGCACTTACCGTAAATGGAGCTTACAGGACTGGAAGTTGCTCTAAGGGAGCGAGCAAGTGAGTGGTGAGTGAATGTGGAGGCCCAGGACATTACTGCACACTACTGTGGACTTTATAAACAGTGGACACTTACGCTACTCTAAATTTATTTTTTATTTATTTATTTATCTATTTATTCTTGAGATGGAGTTTCACTCTTGTTGCCCAGACTGGAGTGCAATGGTACGATCTTGGCTCACTGCAACCTCCACCTCCCAGGTTCAAGCGATTCTCCTACCTCAGACTCCCAAGTAGCTGGGATTACAGGCATATGCCACCATGCCCAGCTAATTTTGTATTTTTAGTAGAGATGGGGCTTCTCCATGTTGGTCAGGCTGGTCTGGAACTCCCAACCCCAGGTGATCCACCCACCTCAGCCTCCCAAAGTGCTGGGATTACAGGTGTGACCCACTGCACCCAGCCACTAAATTTATTTTTAAAATTTTTCTTTCTTCAATAATAAATTAACCTCAGCTTACTGTAACTTTTTAACTTTACAAACTTTTTCATCTTTTAGCTTTTTGACTCTTTTAATAAGACTTAACTTCAAGCACACATTGTACAGCTATGCAAAATATTTTCTTTCTGTTTATTCTTTAGACTTTTTCCTTTTTTTTTTTTTTGAGACTGAGTCTCGCTCTGTCGCTCAGGCTGGAGTGTAACGGCGCGATCTCAGCCCATTGCAACCTTTGCCTCCCCGAGTCAAGAGATTCTGCCTCAACCTCCTGAGTAGCTGGGTCTACAGGTGTGCACCACCATGCCTGCTAATTTTTTGTATTTTTAGTAGAGATGGGGTTTCGTCATGTTGGCCAGGCTGATCTCAAACTCCTGACCTCAGGTGATCCACCCGCCTCATCCTGCTAAAGTGCTGGGATTACAGGCATGAGCCACCATGCCCAGCTGCTTTTTTCTTTTTTTAAAATTTGTTATTTATATTTCTGCTTGAAGTTGTTTTACAGTTAACTTTATACATATATATAATGTAATGTTATATATACATGTGAAGTACACTCTAAAATAATGATAAAAGTATGTTATAGTAAATACATAAACCAGTAACATAGTCATTTTTTATCATTATCAAGTATTATATACTATACATTATTGTGTGCGGTATACTTTTATATGACTGGCAGCACAGGTTTGTTTATACCAGCATCACTACAAACACATGAGAAATGTGTTGCACTACAACTTTATGATGGCTACAACATCACTAGCTGATAGGAATTTTTCAGCTTTATTACAATCTTACGGGGCCAACATCATATATGTGGTCTGTTGGCTAAATATATGACAGTGGTCTTGGCTAAACTGTCATTATACAGCACGTGAGTGTAATCCAACTAAAACACAAATAGAAAAATGTTGGGGGGATAAAACAGAGCATCTAAGAACCTTAGGATGATAGCAAATGGTTTAACGTATTTGCAATTGAAGTTCCGTAAGGAAAAGAAAGAAAGAGTGAGACAGAAGAAATCTTTGGAGAGATTGTAGACAAGAATTTGCTAAAACTAATAAAAGAAATCAAGTCACAGATTGCCTCAGCTTAGTGAACTCCAAGCAGAATAAATACAAAGAAAACCAACCTCAGATACATCACAGTCAAAGTGTTAAAAATAAAAGATAAAAATAAATTATTAAAAGCAGCCAAAGAAAAAATTACGAATGATGGCTGATTTCTCATCAGAAACAGTAGAGGCCAGAAGACAATAGAAAAGGTTCCCCACCCCCTCATATAGTTTGTCTGTGTTCCCACCCAAATCTCACCTTGAATTGAAGCTCCCATAATTCCTACATGTTGTGGGAGGGCCCTGGTGGGAGGTAATTGAATCACGGGGGTGGGTCTTTCCCATGCTGTTCTTGTGATAAAGTCTCACGAGATCTGATGGCTTTTTTTCTTTTTTTTTTTTTTGAGTCTGATCTTATTTATTTGTTACTCAAAAAATCTTATTTCTGACTGGATTCAGACTTAGAAGTAGAAGCTCGCAGAGAGGAAAGTCTGTGTCTCTTCACAATTTGTTCCTGGAACTTCTCTTTAGCCTCTTTCATTCTCTTGCCCAAAAGTTTAGCACATTCTGCAGCCTCTTCCTTATTTTTCTTAGTACGCGGCATCTTCAGAGCAATATACTGCCCTTTGTGCCACAGGAAATGTGGAGTAATAAGACGATGAATCTTGGGTGCTTTGGTCCTAGGTTTCTTACCTTCTTTGTTTAAGGGCTTTATTACAACATACTGGTGGACATCATCTTTTTCAGAGAGATTGGAAAGTTTGCGGATTCTGCTAGCTCTTTTGGGCCCCAGGTGACGAGGCACCATAGTATCAGTCAGTCCAGGAATATCCTTCTTTCCTTTTTTCCTTTTTTCCTTTTTTTTTTTTTAACAATAACCAAGTTGAGAACGCTCAGATTGGCATCCACTATGCAACCACGAACTGATTTTCTCTTTCTCCAGTTCTCCTTGGTCTGTAACAGGAATACTCCTTACTCAGTAACAGGCAGACACAGCTATGGGTCAAGACACGCTGCTTCATGGGAAAACCTTGTTTGTTGTTCCCACCACTGATTCGCACCACATAACCTTTCCATTCTTCACCCAGAGCATCAGCAGCAACTTCTGTGGCCATAAGCTTCTCATAAAAAGTACAAAATTTGCGTTCATCATCTACCTTAATGAGTTTCTGGCAGCCAGTGACTGGGAAGGAGATGTTCAGTTTCATCTTGAAGCAGCTAAACGCCTCTAAGACCTGATGGCTTTCTAAAGGGAGTTCCCCTGCACTTCTCTCTTGCTTGCCACCATGTAAGAGGTGGCTTGCTCCTCCTCTGCCTTCCACCATGATTGCAAGGCCTCTCCAGCTATGCGGAACTGTGAGTCCATTTAACCTCTTTTTCTTTATAAATTACCCAGTCTCAGGTATGTCTTATTAGCAGCATGAGAACAGACTAGTACACCCCACACCACCCCCCAAAAATAGAAAAGCTTTCTTAAACAAATGGAAAAAAACAAGCAAAACCTGTCAGCCTAGATGTCTATCTATATTTCTTTTTCTTTTTCTTTTTTTTTGAGGTGGAGTCTTACTCTGTCACCCAGGCTGGAGTACAATGGCGTGATCTCAGCTCACTGCAACCTCCAACTCCCGGGTTCAAGCAATTCTCAGCCTCGCGAGTAGCTGGAACTGCAGGCGCATGCCATCATGCCTGGCTAATTTTTTGTATTTTTAGTAGAGACGGGGTTTCACCGTGTTAGCCAGGATGGTCTCTATCTCCTGACCTTATGATCTGCCCACCTCAGCCTCCCAAAGTGCTGAGATTACGAGTGTGAGCCACTGCTGCGCCTGGCCACATCTATTTATATTTCAACCTAAAGGTAAATAAGGATATTTTCAGAAAAAAGGAGAATTCATTTCCAGGAAACCCACTCCACCAGAAATGATTAACAGAAATAATGTCAACGGAAGTATAGATCTGTAGGAAAAAATGAGAGACCCAGAGAGCATAAACATAAGTCTAAATAGAAAAGAGAGTTATACTTTCTTCTTTTTTTTTTCTTTTTAGTTACATGATCTCACTCTGTTGCCCAGGTTGGAGTGCAGTGGCATGATCATAGCTCACCACAGGCTTGACTCCTGAGCTCAAGCAATTCTCCTGCCTCAGTCTCCCAAGTAGCTAAAACCACAAGCACATGCCACCATCCTTGGTTAATTTTTTTTTTTTCTATTTTTTAGAGAGAGGGTCTCACTATGTTTCCCAGGCTGGTCTCAAACTCCTGACCCCAAGCAATCTTCCCACCTCAACCTCCTAAGTAGCTGGGATTACAGATATGATCAGTGCTCCTGGCTTATCTACACATTTAAAAAAAACAATTGGCTGCCAATACAATAACAATATATTTCAAAGTATGTAACATTTAGAAGTAAAATATAGGACAACAAGAGCTCAAAGAATTGGAAATGGGTAAAAAGAATTGGAAGTGGGTAAACAGAATTAGTGTTAGGACCACAAAAGGAGAATAATTTGAAGGTAGACTGTTAAAGATATTTGTAATCTCAGGCAGGCATGGTGGCTCAGGCCTGTAATCCCAGCACTTCGGGAGGGTGAGGCAGGTGGATCACGAGGTCAGGAGTTTGAGACCAGCCTGGCCAACATGGTGAAACCCCATCTCTACTAAAAATACAAAAAATTAGCAGGGCATAGTGGCAGGTACCTGTAATCCCAACTACTTGGCAGGCTGAGGCAGGAGAATCACTTAAACCCAGGAGGTGGAGGTTGCAGTGAGCCAAGACCATGCCACTGCACTCCAGCCTGGGCAACACAGTGAGACTCCGTCTCAAAAAAAAAAACAACAAAAAAATATATTTGTAATATTAACAAAAACTACTAAAAATAAAAGATGTTTAGCTAAAAAGTCAATGGTACATTTAAAAATACTCAGTTTGGCTGGGTGCAGTGGCTCACGCCTGTAATCCCAGCACTTTGGGAGTTCAAGGCAGGCAGATCACAAGGTCAGGAGATCGAGACCACGGTGAAACCCCATCTCTACTAAAAATACAAAAAAAAAAAAAAAAAAAATTAGCCGGGTGCGGCAGAGGGTGCCTGTGGTCCCAGCAACTCAGGAGGCTGAGGCAGGAGAATGGCATGAACCCGGGAGGCAGAGCTTGCAGTGAGATTGCGCCACTGCACTCCAGCCTGGGCGACAGAGCGAGAATCCGTCTCAAAAAAAAAAAAAATACTCAATTTATTGAAAAGAGGGCAGGAAAAGAGAAATAGAGTATATTAGTCCATTCTTGCATTACTATAAAGAAATACCTGAGACTGGGTCATTTATAAAGAAAAGAGGTTTAATTGGCTCATAGTTCTGCAGGCTGTACAGGAGGCATGGTGGCATCTGATTCTGGGGAGGCCTCAGGACACTTTTACTCATGGCAGAAGGCAAAGCGAGCAGGCATCTTACATGGCAGGAGCAGGACCACGGACAGAGGGGCAGGACAGAGGGGCGGGTGCCACACACTTTTTTTTTTTTGAGACAGAGTCTTGCTTTGTCACCCAGGCTGGAGTGCAGTGGTGCAGTCTTGGCTCACTGCAACCTCCACCTCCTGGGCTCAAGCGATTCTCTTGCCTCAGCCTCCCAAGTAGCTGGGATTACAGGCACCCGCCACCACACCCAGCTAATGTTTGTATTTTTAGTAGAGATGGGGTTTTACTAGGTTGGCCAGGCTGGTCTTGAACTCCTGACCTCAGGAGATCCACCCACCTCAGCCTCCCAAAGTGCTGGGATTACAGGGGTAAGCCACGGCGCCTGGCCGGTGCCACACACTTTTAAATAACCAGATCTCACGAGAACTAACTCATTATCATGAGGACAGCACCAAAGGGGAATCCACTCCCACGATCCAGTCACCTCCCACCAGGCCCCACCTCCAACAGTGGAGATCACAATTTGACATGAGATTTGGGCAGGGACACAGACCTAAGCTATATCACAGAGAAACAAACAACAGATGGAACAAGTAGAAAAAAATATTATGGGTTTTTTAAGATGTTAAAAGTAAACCTAAAAATACAAAAAAAATCATATTAAATACAAATGAGACAAGCCTGGGCAATGAAGTGGGATCCCATCTCTACAGAAAAAGTTTGAAGATTAACCAGGCATGACGGTGCACACTTACAGTCCCAGCTACTCAGGAGGCTAAGGTGGAAGGACTGCTTGAGCCCAGGAGGTCGAGGTTTCAGTGAGGCATGATGGTGCCACTGCACTCCAGCCTGGGTGACAGAGTGAGAGCCTGTCTCAAAAAAAAAAGAAAATGCTAATAGACTAGCCCCTCCAATTAGAAAATAGAGAACGAAAGTCTCAGGTTACTTTGTTTACAAGAAACACATTAGAAATATAAAGACACAACCAAGTTGAAAATAAAATAGTAAAAAATTATATATTGTACAAACACTAAACTTAAGAAAACAATATTTGGGTTGTGCGCAGTGGCTCCTGCCTCTAATCCAAGCACTTTGGGAGGCCAAGGCGCAAGGTCACTTGAGGCTAGGAGTCTGAGACCAGCCTGGCCAACTTGGTGAAACTCTCTCTCTATTAAAAATATAAAAATTAGACAGGTGTGGTGGTACACATTATAATCTCAGCTACCTGGGAGGCTGAGGCAGGAGAATCACTTGAACCTAGGAGGCGGTGGTTGTAGCAAGACAAGATTGCACCATTGCACTCCAGCCTGGATGACACAGCAAGACTCCCTCTCAAAAAAAAAAAAAAAAAAGCAATGTTTGCCTTGTTTGTGGCTATATTAATATCAGATAAAGCATCTATCTTTCTTTCTTTCTCTTTTCTTTCTTTCTTCCTTTCTCTCTCTCTCTCTCTTTCTTTCTTTCTTTTTTGACACAAGTCTTGCTCTGTCACCCAGGCTGAAGTGCAGTGGTGCGATCTCGGCTCACTACAACCTCTGCCTCCCGGGTTCAAGCAATTCTACTGCCTCAGCCTCCAGAGTAGCTGGGATTACAGGCCCCTGCCACCGCGCTCAGCTAATTTTTGTATTTTTAGTAGAGATGGGGTTTCACCATGTTGGCCAGGCTGGTCTCAAACTCCTGACCTCCTGATCTGCCTACCTTGGCCTCCCAAAGTGGTGGGATTACAGGTGTGAGCCACCACGCCTGGCCCAGAGAAGATACCTTTCAAGCAAAGAGTATTCTAGAGATAAAGAATATTTCTTAATACTAAAACATTAAATTAGTTAAGACATAAAAATCCTAAATCTGTATATACTTAATAAGAGAGCTTTAAAATCTGTAAAGCAAAAATTAACAGACTAAAAAGAAATAAATGAATCCACAAACATACGGAGATTTTAATAGCCCCTATTAGTAATTGTTAGAATAAGTTGGGGAAAAAAGTGAGGTCATAGAAAATTTGATAGCATTACCAATTAGTTTGACTTAATTGACTACAGAATATTATACTCAAAAATTGCAGGGCCGGGCGCGGTGGCTCAAGCCTGTAATCCCAGCACTTTGGGAGGCCGAGACGGGCGGATCACGAGGTCAGGAGATCGAGACCATCCTGGCTAACACGGTGAAACCCCATCTCTACTAAAAATTACAAAAAACTAGCCGGGCGAGGTGGCGGGTGCCTGTAGTCCCAGCTACTCGGGAGGCTGAGGC
>NC_037679.1:106810883-106829372 GCF_003255815.1 Theropithecus gelada | reverse complement strand
AAAACCCAAAAAAAAAAAAAAAAAAAAAAAAAAAAAAAAATTGCAGAGTACACATTCTTTTGAAGGCTCATGGAATATACAATGAGATGGGCTATATGCTAGTCCATAAAACAAGCCTCAAAAAATGGCAAAGGATCAAATTCGTTCAGGTTATGGTTTTTCTTTTTTTTTTTTGAGACAGAGCCTTGCTTTGTCACCCAGGCTGGAGTGCAGTGGCGCTATCTCAGCTCACTGCAACCTCCACCTCCTGGGTTCAAAAGATTCTCATGCCTCAGCCTTCTGAGTACCTGGGATTACAGGTACTCAGCCCTGTAATTTTTGTATTACCATGCCCTGCTAATTTTTGTATTTCTAGTAGAGACAGGGTTTCATCATGTTGGCCAGGCTGGTCTTGAACTCCTGGCCTCAAGTGATTTGCCCACCTCTGCCTCCCAACGTGCTGGGATTACAGGTGTGAGCCATCATGCCCAGCCCAGGTTATATCATTAAGTAAAATGTTTTTAAGATCTTCAAATATTCTGAAATTAAGCATCACTCTTCAAAATAACCTTGAATCGAAAAAGAAATCACAAAAGATATTAGAAAACATTTCAATCTAAATGATAATGAAAACACAGTGTATCAATATGTGCAGGACGCAGGCCGGGTATGCTGGCTCATACCTGTAATCTTGGCACTTTAGGAGGCCAAGGCAGGAGAATCACTTGAAGCCAGGAGTTCGAGACCAGCCTAAGCAACCTAGCAAGACCCTGACTCTACAAAAAATTCAAAAAGTATCCAGGTGTGGTGGGACATACCTGTAGTCCCAGCTACTCTGGAAATTAAGGTGGGAGGATCGCTCCCAGGAGGGAACCCAGGAGGTTGAAGCTACAGTGAGCTGTGATTGTGCCACAGCACTCCAGCCTGGGTGATGAAGCAAGATCCTGTCCAGAAAGAAAAGAAAAAAAGAAGAAAAATGATTTAACAATTAAAATCCCAAATCCAAATGGCTTCACTGTTCAATTCTATCCAACATTTAAGGAAGAAATAACAGCAATTTTACACAAACAGACTCTGGTCAGTGTGATCATGTGGTGTGTCAGAGAGGGTAGAAAAGAAAGGTGCTTGCTGAAAAAAGAAAAAAGAATGCCCCAAAGGTGCTCAGCTGACTTGAAAGTATTCTCAAAGTAGACAGCGATGTTTTAAGGAAAGACGTTCAAGAGACAGCACCTGTGGTGATGCCAGACACTGCCAAGAGGAAATGCATGTGTGGTGAAAGATGAAAAAGATGACACAAAAATGGAGGCTGATATTAAGAGGAAAAAAGGGTTTTCTAGACCAGTATGGGCAGTAGCCAGTATGGAAGAAGTAGAGGTAAAGAAAAAGGCTGAGGCCGGGGGCGGTGGCTCATGCCTAGAATCTCAGCACTTTAGGAGGCCAAAGGCAGGCAGATCACTTAAGGCCAGGAATTTGAGACCAGCCTGGCCAACATGGTGAAACCCTGTCTCTACTGAAAATACAAAAATTAGCAGGGTGTGGTGGTGCACGCCTATAGTCCCAGCTACTCAAGTGGCTGAGATATGAGACTCACTTGAACCCCAAGAGGTGGAGGTTGCAGTGAGCCAAGATAGCGCCACTGCACTACAGCCCGGGTGACACAGCGAGACTCTGTCTCAAAAAAAAAAAAAGAAGAAAAGAAAAGAAAAAGTCTGAAGGTAAAATGAAAGGAAAGAAAAGAGAAGAGCAAAGCAAAGGTGGAAAGCAGTGAAGTGTTCAGACTAGCAGACTCTTAAAAATTTGGAAAATGCCACATGGCACAGATGTCTGATTAGAATGCAAATATTCATTTCAGCTCCCACCAAATAAAAACAATCTGCTTTCATATTTTCACTTGGCCTTTTGCTTCCATTCAAACCCAACATACTCAAGTTTGTTTTGGGAACATGAGTAAAATACTTTATTTAATGCATGAAAGCTACACTGATGTTTCAACTGGATGCTGTCCAATATCCAGGTATTATCAGACATCAAAATTCCGCCAAGAATGTGGTTGTAATTGTTCGTTTTTACAACTTGGTAATTATAGTTAGTAGAGATAAAACAAGGCTGGGAGGGTTGGCACACGCCTGTTATCCCAGCACTTTGGGAGGCTGAGGCAGGTGGATCACCTGAGGTTAGGAGTTCACGACCACCCTAACATGATGAAACCCCGTCTCTACTAAATACAAAAAAATTAGCTGGGCATGGTGGTGCATGCCTGTAATCTGAGCTACTTCGGAGGCTGAGACAGGAGAATCACTTGTACCTGGGAGGCAGAGGTTGCAGTAAGCCGAGAATACACCATTGCACTCCAGCCTGGGCAACAAAAGTGAAACTCCATCTCAAAAAAAAACATCAAATGTGAGTGAACTCAGATTTAAAGAAAGCTATTATGTAATCATATTATTTAAAAATATAACATTAGTGGATCTTATAAACAGTACTTGTTTGTCTGAAGTTTTGATTTTGTATAATTCAGAATGAAAAATATTTTGTTTATAAAAAAATTTTTACACAAACCTTTCAGAAAATAGAGAATGTCTGTAATCCCTACACTTTGGGAAGCCAAGGCAGAGGCAGGAGGATCACTGGAGCCCAGGAGTTCAAGACCAGCCTGCACAACATGGTGAAACCCCATCTCTTAAAAAAAATGCAAAAATTAGCCAAATATGGTGGTGCACACCTGTGGTGCCAGCAACTTGGGAGTCTGAGGTGGGAGGATAACTTGAGCCTAGGGAAGTGGAAGCTGCAGTGAACTGTGATCTTGCTACTGCATTCCAGCCTGGGCGATAGAGCAAGACTCTGTTTCAAAAAATGGAAAGGCCAGGCGCATTGGCTCATGCCCTTAATCTTAGCACTTTGGGGGGCTGAGGCGGGTGGATTACCTGAGGTCAGGAGCTCGAGACTAGCCTGGCCAAAATGGCAAAACCCTGTCTCTACTAAAAATATAAAAATTAGCTGGGCATGGTGGTGAGCGCCTGTAATCCCAGCTACTCAGGAGGCTGAGGCAGGAGAATCACTTGAACCTGAGGGGTGGAAGTTGCAGTAAGCCAAGATCACGTCACCTTACTCCAGCCTGGGCAAAAGAGTGAAACTCTGTCTAAAAAAAAAAAAAAAGAAAGTAGAGAATGAAGAAACATTTCTTTTTTTTCTTTTTTTTTTTTTTCTGAGACGCAGTTTCACTCTTGTTGCCCAGGCTGGAGTGCAATGGCGCAATCCTGACTCACCACAACCTCTGCCTCCCGGGTTCAAGCAGATTCTCCTGCGTCAGCCTCCTGAGTAGCTGGGATTACAGGCATCAGCCACCGCCCCTGGCTAATTTTGTATTTTTAGTAGAGACTGGGTTTCTCCATGTTGGTCAGGCTGGTCTCAAACTCCCGACCTCAGGTGATCCACCCGCCTCAGCCTCCCCAAGTGCTGGGATTACAGGTGTGAGCCACTGTGCCGGGCCGAGGAAATGCTTCTTAATTGATTTTATGAGGCCAGTATAACCCTGATACCAAATCTTGCCAAAGACATTACCAAAAAGGAAAAGTATAGACAAATTATGATAAATCCATATAATGGAATACTACTGAGCAATAAAAACGAATGAACTATTGAAACACACAACATGGATGAAACTCAAAATAATTATCCCAAGTGAAAGAGGTCAGATTTTAAAAAGAATACACTGTATTTAGCCGGGCGCTGTGGCATGTATCTGTAATCCCAGCTGCTTCGGAGGCTGAGGCAGGAAAATTGCTTAAGCCTGGGAGGCAGAGGTTGCAGTGAGCCGAGATCACACCATTGCACCTCAGCCTGGGTGTCAGGAGTAAAACCCTGTCCTAAAAAACAGAAAAGAAAAGAAAACACTGTATGATTCCATTTATACAAAACTCTAAAAATGCAAACTACTTTGTATATTGACAGCAAGCATATCAGTGGTTTCCTGGTGTCGGGCAGGGAGGAGGAAGGAAAGGCAGGAGGGTGGGATGACGAGGAGCACGAGGAAATTTTGGGGATGATGGATGTGTTCATTATCTTCATCGTGGTCACAGCTTCATGGATGTATACGTATGTCAAAAGCTATCAAATCAAAACCTATCAAATCAAATATGTACATGGGTTTATTTTTGAGACAGCATCTTGCCATGTTGGCCAGGCTAGTCTGGAACTCCTGGCCTCAAGTGATCCGCCTGCCTCAGCTTCCCAAAGTGCTGGGATTACAGGTATGAGCGACCACACCCGGCCATGTTTTCGATACCTCAGTAAATGTGTTGTGGGGAGGAGACAGGAAGGGGGGGGGAGAGAGAGAGAGAGAGAGAAGGTCAGCAAGAGAGAAGGAAAGAGAGAGACAGAGAAGGGTAAGAGAGAGACATACACAGAGAGAGATTTCCCATGGGAAAAAATATCCACAGTGAAGAATAGCTAAAATCAAAAAGCCTGACAATATCAAATGTTGGAAAGGCTGGGAGCAACTGGAACTCTCTTGCCTGCTGGCCCTGGCATGTCCCAAGCACAGAAAGGAAAGCTGGAACATTTTGAGAAACATACTCCAAAGTGTGGAGACTCCTGAGGAGCAGGCCTGGGGAAGGGTCTCACTTGCCCAGGTCTAAAGTCAGTGCTGTCCAGAGGCTATGGGAGGTGGTGTTCCCCACGTTTCCTTCCGCAGAACTCCCTCACAATAGAAGGGGGTTGGGATGCAGGTCAGGCCCCAAAGCAGCACCTGCCCACTCCACACTCAGGCCATAACCACACATTCTGAACAGCATGAGAGGACCACTCCAAGTTCCTAACATTTCTAATGAATGCAAAACACCTGACCTTAAAGTTGGCCTGTGCAGGCTTATTTGGGGTACATAGAAGGTTTCTATTAGGCTCTGGAAATAATGAAAATAGTTCACACACCTATTAGCTCACAAACTCTCAAGGAACTGGAGAATCATCCAGGTTTGAAACCAGAATTTGAAGCTCCCACTCAGTTCGAACGTGGGAGACAGAGGCTGCAGGGAGCCAAGACTGAATCACTGCACTCCAGCCTGGGCAACACAGTGAGACTTCATCTCAAAAAAAAAAAGGCCAGGCACGGTGGTTCACGCCTGTAATCCCAGCACTTTGGGAGTCTGTGGTGGATGGATCATGAGGTCAAGAGATCAAGACCATCCTGGCCAACATGGTAAAACCCCATCTCTACTAAAACTACAAAAATTAGCTGGGAATGGTGGCACATGCCTGTAATCCCAGCTACTCAGGAGGCTGAGGGAGGAGAATCGCTTGAACCCAGGAGGTAGAGTTTGCAGTGAGCCGAGATCACGCCATTGCACTCCAACCTGGCGACAGAGTGAGACTCTGTCTCAAAAAAAAAGAAAGTTGGGCCAGGCACGGTCACGGTCACTTACGCCTATAATCCTAGCACTTTGGGAGGCTGAGGCGGACGGTTCACGAGGTCAGGAGATCGAGACCATCCTGGCCAACATGATAAAACCCCGTCTCTACTAAAATACAAAAAATTAGCCGGGCATGGTGGTGCACTCCTGTATGTAATTCCAGCTACTCAGGAGGCTGAGGCAGGGGAATCGCTTGAACCTCGGAGGCAGAGATTGCAGTGAGCCGAGATTGCGCCACTGCACTCCAGCCTAGGGACAGAGCAAGACTCCATCTCCAAAAAAAAAAAAAAAAAAAAGTTAATTTCATAATGAAACATAAAATAATGCTTTTAAAGACTATTACGGGCTCAAACCTACTTTGCGCTGACATGGCTAAATGCACCAATAAAGTTGGAATTGTCAGTAAATACAGGATCCGCTATGGTGCCTCCCTCCGGAAAATGGTGAAGAAAACTGAAACCAGCTAGCACGTCAGGTACACTTGCTCTTTCTGTGGCAAAACCAAGACGAAAAGACAAGATACAGGCATCTGGCACTGTGGTTCCTACATGAAGACAGTAGCTGGTGGTGGTTGAATCTACAATACCACTTCTGCTGCCACAGCAAAGTCTACCATCAGAAGACTGAAGGAACTGAGAGACCAGTAGATGTTCCTCCACCACTGGAAACATCACTAGCCTTTAATAAATGGGTTAACTTATGTAATAATAAAAAAAGGACTATTGTCAGCATAATTCCCTAGGGCTATAGTCCTAAACTTTCTTTTTTTTCTTTGAGACTGAGTCTCGCTCTACTGCCCAGCCTGGAATCCAGTGGCACCATCTCAGCTCACTGCAACCTCCACCTCCTGGGTTAAAGCAATTCTCGCACCTCAGCCTCCTGAGTAGCTGGGATTACAGGTGCCCTCCACCATGCCAGGCTAATTTTTGTATTTTTAGTAGAGATGAGGTTTCACCATGTTGGCCAGGCTGGCCAAACCTTCTTGATATGCATCCCTATTCAACATAATATCTTTAACATACTTGCACGTATGTTAAACAATTTACATACATTATATATATATATAAATATACCATATCCATATGCATTTATTGTGAATTGTTTACAGCAAAACTTTACACTACAAAACATAAAAAATAGACATTAGAAATGGATGGGTTAAATACAGATAAATGTTCTAGTGTCTTCCACACCCCAACAGACCGCCTCGCAATATGTTGTCCCTGGATACCCGTACCCCGCTTTGGAAACAACTTCTCTAGACCATAGGGAAGAGAAATGAGCCCTGGCTGCAGGCCACTGGCCAAAGAGTGACTCAGGGACTCTGGAGAACACAGTAGGAGAAAGGGCAGGAAATGACTACCCAGCTGAGTACCATAAAACCACGAAGTTTGCGGACAGGCTGTAAAATTGAACATGACACCCTTCTTCCCTTTACCCTCTCTCCCAGCACCCCGCCCAGGTGGGCTGCCCTTCTGTCATCCCTGTCAGCCAGAGGCTTGTCCTTGTAAGGCCCTTTCATCCCCTTCAAGGCTGCCCTTGGTGATCACACATAATTCTGAGTTCACCCAGACAAAGATGCTAAAGAGGTGAGGTACAAAGTGTGACTTACCCACATGCCACACTGGCAATAGACGCTAGTGCCTGGTTAGGGGCATCACTGGCATTTACTAGGAAAATGAGTTAGGCTGGCCAGCCTTCTCTACAGCATACTTCTGTCGCCCAACTACTCCCACTACTCTTCTCTTTTTTTGAGATGGAGTCTCACTCTGTTGTCCAGCCTGGAGTGCAGCAGCGTGATCTTGGCTCACTGCAACCTCCACCTCCTGGGTTCAAGTGATTCTTATGCCTCAGCCTCCCGAGTAGTGGGATTAGCAGGCACAAGCCACCACACCCAGCTAATTTTTGTATTTTTAGTAGAGACGGGGTTTCACCATGTTGGCCATGCAGGTCTCGAACTCCTGACCTCAAAAGATCTGCCCACCTTGGCCTCCCAAAGTGCTGGGGTTATAGGCATGAGCCACTGCACCCAGCCCCCACTACTCTATTCAAAAAGGAGACTTAGGTCTTCAAGACTGAAAAGCAGGGCCTGTTTTTTTCTCAGGCAGATATTATGAACAAAATTCCACTAGAACTTTTTTTTGAATAGAGGGAGTCTTTAGTGTCTGTCTTTAAATGGCTAAAGCTTGTTGGCACACTCTAAAACACATACAAACCTATAAACACACACATACTTCCCTTAAGCATCTTCAAAGGAAAAATGAACAGATTCCGGTGATCACCAACATCCTCTCTGTCCTCACATGCTGATTTTGTGAGGTTTCAATGCGCATCTTCTGGCAGTCCAAAGGTCACATTTATTTTCTGGAGATTTAGTAAAAACACAAAACTATGGTGCTCAACTTCATTTTGTCAGCATAGGCTCACCCTCCAAAATTCCTGAACACCCTTGGATGAATTTAAGAAATCACAGAAGACAGAATAAGGAATAACTAGGCTATGCCCAGCGCAATGGCTCACGCCTGTAATCAGGAGTTAGAGACCAGCCTGACCAACATGGAGAAACCTCGTCTCTACTAAAAAAACAAAATTAGCCAGGCGTGGTGGTGCATGCCTGTAATCCCAGCTACTCAGGAGGCTGAGGCAGGAGAATCGCTTGAACTTGGGAGGCAGAGGTTGCAGTGAGCCGAGGTCGCACCATTGTACTCCAGCCTGGGCAACAAGAGCAAAACTCAGTCTCAAAAACGAAAAAGAAAAAAAAAAAGAATGACTAGGCTGTAGTTTTAAAATATGACAAACAAGCTTTTCTGATTTGCAGTTTCCTTGAGAAATAACTCATAACCTCCAGTAAAAGAAATAATACATGCCAGTCACCTGGCAAATACCTAACACACAGGAGGCTCTCCTCAGCCCTAATGTAAAGAATCACTTGTTTACTATTTATCTTTTAGAGACAGGGTCTTGCCCTGTCACCCAGACTGGAATGCAGCAGCACAATCTTAGCTCACTGCAACCTTATCCTCCAAGGCTCAAGTGATTGTCTCGTCTCAGCCTCCCAAGTAGCTAGGACCACAGGGGGATCCGCCATGCCCAGCTAATTTTTTAAATTACTTTTTGTAGCGGTGGGGTTCTGCTGTGTTACCCAGGCTGGTCTCAAACTCCTGGCCTCAAGCAATCCTCCCACCTTGGCCTCCTAAAGTGCTGGGATTATAGGCATGAGCCACCACGTCCCATCCAAGAATCACTTATTTAAAACCAAACCAACAACCATTACGAATGTACAAATAGACATATGCCAAATAAGAAACCTTTGGATAGTCCCCACTCTTGACCCACCCAGAAATCGCCACAGGGATGTTGGTTTTAAGTTGGCACTGGATTTAATAGCTTGGGTAAGAGGGTTTCTAAGATGTCAGGAGTAACCAGTGGACTCCTCCCCCAAAAGATGTCTGAGGACAAAAGCCAGCATCACATCAGTGAGAGTCAGCCCAGTATAAATGACCACCAAGCTTGACTGCTGCTACTAGTCTTTTGGACCCAGAAGGACAACTCCCATCACTTTGGGCTGAAGGACACGTCTCTAGGATAAAATGAACACAGGTTACCCAGTACCAAGCTTATTTGATACAGGAGCGCGGGCTGTGGACCAAGCCTACTGGATGGATACGCAGTTAGGAGAGAGGGAAGCAGTGAGGGGGGCCAATGGCTCACAAACAACGTGTATTGGGAGAAGCAGGGAAATAGTATTCCTAGCTTACAGACTGGGGTAGGGGGCGGGGAAAGGAGCAAACAGGGCAAGTGGCTTCATCAACATCCCAGAGGGAAGGGCAGGCTTTGGAAAAGAACCAAGTGTCTGGAAGCTGACGAGGAGGGCCCACAGCCAGGGACCATGCAGTAGAGATGATAGGGGAACGTGACCTTTTTTTCTAACTGCGTCTGAACTTGCCTTTACTTCGGGGCTCCCAGTCCCCATCCTCTGGGTCAACCTAGATCTTCTTGAAGGCTGACACCCTTCACATACCTGTAGGTAGTTCTCCTCCTGCCCACCCAGACCCCTGACCCTAGTCCTGGTGGGGCTGTCCTCCACTGTAGTCATACAAGGAGTCTGACTCATCCGCCCCTGTGCCTCAGCCACAGCCCGCAGTGAATCACTCCCTCCGAATTAAAACTCCGCTCAAGCCTGTAATCCCAGCACTTTGGGAGGCCCAGACGGGCGGATCACGAGGTCAGGAGATCGAGACCATCCTGGCTAACGCGGTGAAACCCCGTCTCTACTAAAAAATACAAAAAACTAGCCGGGCGAGGTGGCGGGCGCCTGTAGTCCCAGCTACTCAGGAGGCTGAGGCAGGAGAATGGCATAAACCTGGGAGGCGGAGCTTGCAGTGAGCTGAGATTCGGCCACTGCACTCCAGCCTGGGCGACAGAGCAAGACTCCGTCTCAAAAAAAAAAATAAAAAATAAAAAAAAAATAAAACTCCTTCCCTCTCCGGAGTGGCCTTTTCTTCCTTCTGCCATCTACTGGTGAAAACAAGAAAGTCATATTTTCTTACCTGCCTGTTGCCGATTTGAAAATAGCTTGGAACCTGAAAGCTCATTTGCATACTACTTACTTGTTGCGTGGAACATATTGAATGAGTAATATAATACAGAATTACACATATATACATACACGCACACATAACAGTGTATTTACTGTAAAGGGCACAGGCCTGGAATCCAATTTTGGCTTCAAATTTTTACTTAGCCCTTTACCAGCTGTATGATCTGGGCACGCTGCCAGTCTTCATCTATGCTAATAGCCACAATTAATGATCGTTATAATGACTAACACCTACTGATTGTTATCATGAGCCACAGTATATAGTTCATTTAAACTTCACAATGCTGTACCATAACTGTGTGTCTTCAGATAAGAAGACTGAAACACAGGAAGGTTGAACAACTTGTCCAAAGTCTCACAGTCAGGGGCCCATTTGGCAAACTGGCACCATGGCTCATACTGGGAACAATAATATCCACTGTTCGGGATTGTTCAAAGAACTAGAAACGCCGGGCGCGGTGGCTCACGCCTGTAATCCCAGCACTTTGGGAGGCCGAGGCGGGCGGATCACAAGGTCAGGAGATCGAGACCACAGTGAAACCCCGTCTCTACTAAAAATACAAAAAATTAGCCGGGCGCGGTGGCGGGCGCCTGTAGTCCCAGCTACTCAGGAGGCTGAGGCAGGAGAATGGCGTGAACCCAGGAGGCGGAGCTTGCAGTGAGCCGAGATCGCGCCACTGCACTCCAGTCTGGGCGACAGCGTGAGACTCTGTCTCAAAAAAAAAAAAAAAAAAAAAAAAAAAAGAACTAGAAACAATACAGGTCAAGCCGCCTGACACATCTTAGGTTTCAGAAAGTGACAGATATTGAACATTTACTGCGTATGGGCCCTGTAAGATATTAGTTATATCCACAGACTAGGCATGGTCCCTGCCCAGTAGGAAACACAATCACAATCACAATACAATACCAAGGCTAAGTTCAGCAAAAATAGCATCTGACTCTTTCTTCAGTACTGCTTTCCTAGTACCTGGCACTGTGGCTAGGATATGGTGGACACTGGAAGGGAAGGAGGAAAGACACAGAATTTTAAAAACTAGGTTCGAGATTCTGTGAGGCAGGCCAGGTGTGGTGGGTCACGCCTGTAATCCCAGAACTTTGGGAGGCCGAGGCAGATGGATCACCTGAGGTCAGGAGTTTGAGACCAGCCTGACCAACATGGCACCCTGCCTCTATTAAAAATACAAAAATTAGCCCAGCATGGTGGCACGTGCCTGTAATTCCAGCTACTTGGGAGGCTGAGGCAGGAGAATCGCTTGAACCTGGGAGGTGGAGGTTGCAGTGAGCTGAGATCACACCATTGCACTCCAGCCTGGGTGACAGAGACTCCATCTCAAAAAAAAAGAAAAAGATTCTGTGACAGGGATAGGTTCCATGGTCTTCTTTCCATATTAACAAATGAGAAAACTCAAGGTTCAGAGAGGTTTAGTAACTCGCACAAGGTCACACAGCAACAGTGAACAGTCCGATGACTTACACTTTCCCCACATGTTCCTTTCCCAATCCCTCCTGCCCCTTCCAGCCTCTTTGACGGCACTGGCAGATGACTGAAGGGTGATAGTGACAGGAGACATCCTTTGGGTTTAGATGGCATCAGGGGATGGATGGCTATGAGCAGACAAAAGCTCCAAGACTCTGAGTGGACCTTGGGGCCCACCTCCTAGAGACCATGGCTCCAGAGGAGCCCATTTTCTTCCTGTCTCCTTTGCACTTGGCACCAACCAGCTCGTCACTTCAGGTGAGACTGTTCAGTGCTATTTCCCAGACTTCAAGTTTCTGCAGTTATTTTTAGCGGTAGTTTTCGTGCATACCTGGGACAGGTGAGGCATGAAAAGGAATGTGGGTGTGGGTAACCCTTGAATCTCTAGAGTTATGGTCTGAGTCTCTTGTCATTCCAGCTAAAGAGGGGTGACTCACACCCTGATTTCTTATCTGCCCAGAGGCTAGATTTCACCCTACAAACCATGTGGATCAGAATGTCTTTATTCTCTTAGTTTTAAGGACACAGTTTCTTGATGTTGCTTTGTTACCTGCTTTTAATAACTTGGATCCCTTCATTTTCTGTAACCAACACCATAGCCGGTGGTTCTTTCTGGTCCTATTTCCCAGGGTTTTGAGGGCCCCGGGGTAGATAAAGTCTCCGATTTAGGTTTGTGGATGCCTCTGCAGGCAGGAAGCTACTTGGAAAACACTCTGTCTGCAAGCAAGACGTCCTTAAAGAGCCAGCCAAGTTCTGGGATATTCATTGCACGTTTTGAGAGACTGAGAAAGAATAATCATGATCTAGTTGGGTCTAGGCCCCTCTTAGCTACTAGAATCCCCTCAGAGTGCCCTTAGAGGACTTCTTCATAGTTCCCTGGAATTCTGGGCCTGCTTTAAGCCTGAAACAGCCTATCCAGTTGAAACCCTCTCACTAGGATCCTAGGACCTCTTCATAAGATAGAGAGCTGTTTTCCTCATTCTCACTCTCACTCAGCTCTGTACGGAGGAAGCAAAACTAGGCTAGCTACTACCATGAAGCTATTGTTACTGCAAATGTAGACAATGAATACCATGTAAATCAGTTTTACAATTCAGATGAGAAATAAGGAAGACATTTTCTCTGGGCTGATATCACATGACTATTCCAAGATACTCCCTTTATTAAGTCATAAAAGTTAGATGTATCTGTTCACAATTGGGGTGGGAGAAGACTGTTTTGAAGCTCACAGTTTCTTAAATCAGGAAGGCAGAACTAAGGAGTTGTACCAAGAAGGGAATAGCAGAGGGGTCAGGGACCTCTTTCCCCACTCCTAAATCTAGAGCCTTTGGTATCTTGACTGCAAAGGCAATTTACATGTCATTTAAGAGAATGACATTTCAACATTCTTCTATCCTTCTATTAATACCTATCCAAACACTTCTGAAGACTCATCTCCTGTCTTCTCCATACTTTGTAACTAGTTCTCCCCACCATTTCTATTCCATAATTGCAACCTTAAACCCCGCAGAATATAGCAGAGTCCACAAAGATGCCTTGTACTGGGCTGAACAGTATCCCACAAAAAGTCATGTCTACCCATGTATTAATCTGTTTTCATGCTGCTGATAAAGACATACCTGAGACTGGGTAAAGAAAAAGAGGTTTAATGGACTCACAGTTCCACATGGCTGGAGAGGCCTTACAGTCATGGCGTAAGGTAAAAGGCACGTCTTACATGGTGGCAAGGAAGAGAGAATGAGGGCCAAGCAAAAGGGGAAACCCCTTATAAAACCATCAGATCTCATGAGACTAATTCACTACCATGAGAACAGTATGGGGGAAACTGCTCCCGTGATTCAATTATCTTCCACCAAGTCCCTTCCACAGCACGTGGGAATTCTGGGAGCAACAATTCAAGATGAGATTTGGGTGGGGACACAGCTGAACCATATCAACCCAGAACCTCAGGTGACCTTATTTGGAAATAGGATTCTTGCAGATGTAATTAGTTAAGATGAGGCCATGGTGGATTAGGGTGCACCCTAAATCCAGTAACTAGTATCCTTATAAGAAGGCCTTGTGAAGACACAAAGATACATGGGGTAGAAGGCCATGTGTAGATGGAGACAGGGATCGGAGTCATGTTGCTACAGCCAAGAAACACCAAGGACTGCAGGCAACCAAGGGGCAATGCTGGCTAAGAAGCCAGGAAGGACTCTTCTCTAAAGGTGTCAGATGGAACATGGCCCCGCCCACACCTTAATTTTGGACATCTTAAAATCCAGGACCATGAGAGAATAAATTTTTTTTTTTTTTTTTTTTTTTTTGAGATGGGAGTCTCGCTGTCACCCAGGCTGGAGTGCGGTGGCTGGATCTCTGCTCACTGCAAGCTCCGCCTCCCGGGTTTACACCATTCTCCTGCCTCAGCCTCCCGAGTAGCTGGGACTACAGGCGCTCGCCACCTCGCCTGGCTAGTTTTTTGTATTTTTTTAGTAGAGACGGGGTTTCACCATGTTAGCCAGGATGGTCTCGATCTCCTGACCTCATTATCCGCCCATCTTGGCCGCCCAAAGTGCTGGGATTACAGGCTTGAGCCACCGCGCCCGGCCTAAATTTGTTATTTTAAGTCACTCGGTTCCTGGTACTTTGTTTCAGTAGTCCTAGGACATTAAAACACACTTCCGTAAGGGTTTCAGCAGCACAACCTCACTATCTCAGCTTAGAGGACAGGAGAGCACAGGAATGGCTGACTAATAGAGCAAACCTACACGCCTTGTTTTTATTTACTGGTGGATCACATTGGTTTCTGTGCCTCCTTCCTTTTGCAATAGCATCTGTGCATTTTCTGCTTTGGACTCCATGCTCTGGACCTGTTAATATACCTGAAGATACACCCATCCACATTTCTTTCACTAGTGTCCTTTCTTCCCAACCTAGCAAAGCATAATTAGGCACATACATTAGAGACGGCAGTTCAGCTTGAGTGCAGTGGTTTTTAACCTTTTTAGTCTCCCCAGAAATATGCATATTCCTCAGGGGTCCACAAACCCCAGGCCAGAGACCACTGCCTACTTGGAAAGTTGAGACATCCTTGAGGATGATTGCAATCTCTCCTTCTTACCCCCTACTGGTACACCAGTTCCATTTCAGCTTGCTTCTGAAGTCCTCCCCTGAGCTGAAACAGCATCCATGAGCTGACTCGGAGAGAGCTGCTATCCTAAGCCACCCTAGAGAGTGCCATAGGGAAAACACGATGTTAATGGAGAATTAGTCCCAAGTGGGAGGCACAACTCGTAACAAATAGGAACGGGTACGGCCCCGCTCAACCATTTGCCTCCCTATTCTGGTACCCCTTTCTCCTTTCCTTTCCCTTATGTCTCTACCTCCTCTAAATTATCCTTCACACAAAGGTACCATAATAAGCAGCAACAAAATTCAGAGCAAACAAAACAACAAGTAAGTCATGCACGGTATTTCAATTCATTGCGAATGCCTTGCCCACAGGCGCCCATTTTAGAATGCATCTGTGGTAGAAACTCCCCCCCCACCGATATTTGCAAAGCTCTTCCTGCAGTGAAGGAAGTCCACTGAACAGTCTGCCCTGGACTACCACAGAGAATTTTAGTGCTTTATCCTCTTTACTCCTCACCAGATACTTTGACTTAGATGGATACGGAAAGTTTCTTTTCTGCCAAACTTCATTCCAATCTTAATCCTTCAAAGTGTTTCTTTAGACCCTCTTTACCTTGGTTCTGCCACTTCAGACACACTCTTCTAATAAAACTGTTATAGACAACAAAAAGTATTAGGCATCTTCTATGTGTAAACATCCTCAGAACACGAGACTGTTCGTGATTGGGAATTTCAAAGTTGCTTCTGAATTCCAGCAACCCTCCCCCAGCATCCAGCCCCTAGAGTGCTAATGCCTACTCCCTTCCCTGGACCTGAGGCCCCAGCTCCACATCTCCTGCCTCGCCTAATAGATGGGGACAAAAAAGACGAGTGGCCAGTGGGCACCAATGACAAGTGGATGAAATTAGGTCTTATAATTATACATTTCTGACGCATACTGATTTTATTCTTGTCACCTGGGGATAAGAGTCTACATAAGAGGCAGAGTGGCCAGGTGCGGTGGTGCACGCCTATAATCCCAGCACTTTGGGAGGCCGAGGCCGGTCGATCACCTGAGGTTGGGAGTTCAAGACCCTCCTGGCCAACATGGTGAAACCCTGTCTCTACTAAAAATACAAAAATTAGCTGGGCGTGGTGGTGCGTGCCTGTAATCCCAGCTACTCGGGAGGTTGAGGCAGGAGAATTGTTTGAACCAGGGAGTTGGAGGTTGCAGTGAGCTGAGATCACACCACTGCGCTCTAGCCTGGCAACAGAGCGAGACTCTGTCTCAGAAAAAAGAGGCCGGGTGCAGTGGCTTATGCCTGTAATCCTGACACTTTGGGAGGCTGAGGTAGATGGATCTCTTGAGCTCAGGAGTTCAAGGCCAGTCTGGGTAACATGCCAAAACCGCATCTCTACAAAAACACAAAAATTAGCTGGGTGTGGTGGTGAGTGCCTGTAATCCCAGCTACTTGGGAGGCTGAGGCAGGAGAATTGCTTGAACCAGGGAATCGGAGGTTGCAGTGAGCCGAGATCATGCCACTGCGCTCTAGCCTGGCAACAGAGCAAGATTCCATCTCAAAAAAAAAAAAAGAAAAAGGAAAAAAGAAAGAGGCCGAGTGCAGTGGCTCACACCTGCAATCCCAACACTTTGGGAGGCCGAGGCAGGCGGATCTCTTGAGCTCAGGAGTTCAAGGCCAGTCTGGGTAACATGCCAAGATCCCATCTCCACAAAAAATATAAAAATTAGCCAGGCGTGATGGCGTGTGCCTGTAGTCCCAGCTACTCAGGAGGCTGAGGTGGGAGATCACCTGAGCCCAGAAGGTCAAAGCTGCAGCGAGCTGAGGTCGTACCACTGCACTCCACCCGGGGTGACAGAGTAAGATAGTCTCAAAAAAAAAAAAAAAGAGTCTACGTAAGAAACCAGTCTTCCTAACCACCTGCTTAATTGAGGGAATGAAGGAAATAAATCTATTCAGGGATTTTAAAGACCTCTGCTGTCTTACTGATGGACTTTGCTCCATCTGCAAGAAAAACACAACCTCCTTTCAAGTAGGACTTCCCTTTCAAAGCCATCTATCATCTTGTTTCCTTGTTGATTTTTTAAGTAATAAATATTTATCTTAATTAAGACAACCAATGAATGTGCCATGTAATCAACACTGTCAGGTTCTTACCTATTAACAAGATCTTACTTAAATCTACAAGGCCCTTTAACACCAAGGTCTTTAAGGACTTTGAATCTTTTAAAAATAATGTTTAAATTTATTGTTTCACATTAGTTTGAATAAAGTACAAGCCAAGATGGCTTAAATATCATTTGCAGATGTCCAAGCTTCTTTACAATTACAGGTCGTGGACATCATCAACCTAGTCCTCGACTTGCAGCTAAAAAAGGCAACAGGTCTGTGTGAGTGACAGAAGAGCACATCCTACTCATGTCATGAGCAAAGAGTCAAAGTTGAAGAAACAGTAACGGTCTTGACATCAGCACTGTAAGAATTATTCTGCAGTAAACTCCAACCCAGAATGGGGAAGAGTACTGAATTCACTGAGCACATTCTGGACACAATTCTGACAGATTTCAGTCTCACGATCTCTGTCGGAGCAGGTTTCATTCTCCAATTCTCTTTCACAGAACAGCAGAATGTGAGTCTTCATAAAAGTAATTAACGGCCTTTCCGCTTCTTCATTTTTCCTCCAGCCACCTTGTTCCTGACACCAATAGCACCCTCTGTATCATCATTATCTCCAGCATCCTCTCGCGAGCGTTTCTTCCTTTCTCCATGCTCCCTTAACTCCTGCAAGAAAACAAGAAGATGGGATTGAAAATGAATTACTGGGCCGGGCGCGGTGGCTCAAGCCTGTAATCCCAGCACTTTGGGAGGCCGAGACGGGCGGATCACGAGGTCAGGAGATCGAGACCATCCTGGCTGACACGGTGAAACCCCGTCTCTACTAAAAAATACAAAAAAACTAGCCGGGCGAGGTGGCGGGCGCCTGTAGTCCCAGCTACTCGGGAGGCTGAGGCAGGAGAATGGCATGAACCCGGGAGGCGGAGCTTGCAGTGAGCCAAGATCACGCCACTGCACTCCAGCCTGGGCGGCAGAGCGAGACTCTGTCTCAAAAAAAACAAAACAAAACAAAAAAACAAAAACAAAAACAAAACAAAAAAAAAAAGAAAATGAATTACTGGCACTGAAGGTAACACATTCTAGTCCCCTCTCCTTAAGATCAAGTATCAAGTAACTTCCTGATGCCTGACATTAGCAAAGGAATGAGATCTAACTCCAAATATACAAAGATGTTAACCTTATTAGTAATCAAAACGTGAACATTAAAATAATAAGGTTTTATTTTCACATGGCAGATTGGCAAAGACTTAAGAGAAGGGTAATCCCCAGTATTGGCCAAGGTGTAGAAAAATTCACATATACTGTCACTTACAGTGCAATCTGCTATAGCTTTTCTTGGGGGAAGGGGCAATTTGGCATTCTGTATGAGTTCAAATTTTAACTGTGTACATCCCTTGGCCCAACAATTCTACTTCTAGGAATTTATTCTAAGGGAATAAGTATGCAAAGCTATACAAAGTAGGGAGTTCAACACTGTACCAAAGTAGAAAAAAACTGGAAAAAAGCATAAGCATCCATGAATGTAAGTATTTCATACACATGATGGAATTCTTTGTAGCCATTAAGAAACGATCACATGAATCTGTATTTGTTGAAACAGAAAAATGTTAATCCTATATAATTAAAGTCTAATTATGGCTAAAGAAAGAAAAATAGCCAAATGTTATCAATGGTTTTCTGTGGGGAAAGGTTTACCTTTTCACTTACTACTTTAATCTTTTCTGTATTTTTTGAATTTTTTTCCCAATGCACATGTAATACTTTTTTTTTTTTTTTTTTTTTTTTTTTTTTTTT
>NC_037679.1:106793121-106810786 GCF_003255815.1 Theropithecus gelada | reverse complement strand
TTTTTTGAGACGGAGTCTCGCTCTGTCACCCAGGCTGGAGTGCAGTGGCCAGATCTCAGCTCACTGCAAGTTCCGCCTCCCGGGTTTACACCATTCTCCTGCCTCAGCCTCCGAGTAGCTGGGATTACAGGCGCCCGCCACGTCGCCCGGCTAGTTTTTTGTATTTTTTAGTAGAGACGGGGTTTCACCGTGTTAGCCAGGATGGTCTCGATCTCCTGACCTTGTGATCCACCAGTCTTGGCCTCCCAAAGTGCTGGGATTACAGGCTTGAGCCACCGCGCCCGGCCGCACATGTAATACTTTAACAAACAAAAATACCAAACAAAAAAATCCCATGTGGGCAGAATAAAAACCAAATCTGTACCTCAGCTACTCCAACAACCACCTATGGGCAAAGTTTCTCCATCCCTCAGACCAGAACTCCAGAAAGCAGGCAGCACTTCCAAGGGTTTTCCTCTAGAATCTTCTCATCACCACTATTACTGTTACTACTACTACAGGGTGAGTATCCCTCATCTGAAATGCTTGGGACCAGCAGTGTTTCGGATTTCAGATTTTTTCTTTTTTTTTTTTTTTTTTTTTTTGAGACGGAGTCTTGCTCTGTCACCCAGGCTGGAGTGCTGTGGCTGGATCTCAGCTCACTGCAAGCTCCGCCTCCCGGGTTCCCGCCATTCTCCTGCCTCAGCCTCCCGAGTAGCTGGGACTACAGGCGCCCGCCGCCTCGCCCGGCTAGTTTTTTTGTATTTTTTAGTAGAGACGGGGTTTCACCGTGTTCGCCAGGATGGTCTCGATCTCCTGACCTTGTGATCCGCCCGTCTCGGCCTCCCAAAGTGCTGGGATTACAGGCTTGAGCCACCGCGCCCGGCCCAGATTTTTTCTAATTCTAGAATATCTGCAGATACATAATGAGCTATCTTGGGGATGGGACTCAATTCTAAACACAAAATTCACTTGTTTCATATATACCTTATACACATTGTCTGAAGGTAATTTTACACAGTATTTTTAATTATTTTTGTGCATTAAAAACATTTTGACTGTGTCTTGGTAGCAACCTGTCACATGAGGTCAGGCATGGAATTTTCCACTTGTGGCAATCCTTTTGGCACTCAAAGTTTTGGATCGCCAGGCGTGGTGGCTCAAGCCTGTAATCCCAGCACTCTGGGAGGCTGAGGCGGATGGATCACCTGAGGTCAGAAGTTTGAGACCAGCCTGACCAAAATGGAGAAACCCCATCTCTACTAAAAATACAAAATTAGCTGGGCATGGTGGCGCATGCCTGTAATCCCAGCTACTTGGGAGGCTGAGGCAGGAGAATTGCTTGAACCTGGGAGGCGGAGGTTGCGGTGAGCCGAGATTATACCATTGCCCTCCAGCCTGGGCAACAAGAGTGAAACTCCGTCTCAAAAAAAAAAAAAAAGTTTGGATCTTGGTTTTGGATTTCAAATGTTTGGATCAGGTATGATCAACCCCTACTAGTAACTACGTAGTTTATATTGGCTTTTCTGGTGCTTGTAAAACCCCGTAAGGTATTCAGGCAAGTGTTATTCCCAATTTACAGGTGAGAAACTGATTCTGATTCTGAGAAGTCAGGCACATTTCCCAAGCTCACACAGTTCACAGCTGTATCTTCTGACCTCAGGTCTGATGAATTATCTCACCACAGGTGACACGTGAACAGCTGCTGTGAATGTGTAAATGTCAGAATGAGGCCAAACCCTGAATCCACCATTTGGTTGGATGGTCTAATGCAAATTACCTACCATCTCTGCACCTTAGTTTGTTCATCTGAAATTTGGAATAAAATAATACCCAGCTTCTGCAGTCTAGTGTGAGGGTTAATATAATAAAGTGGCACACAGTTAACATGGTTTGCACAGACACTGGTGAGAAAAGAAAGATGCATACCATTCGGGCAAATCTTTGGGCTTCAGCCACGCGTTCTGCCAGCATCATAACCTCATCATCCTGTGTTGGAAAGACTGGTAGTTTCTTCCCAATTAAGTGTTCTATGCGCTGGAAGAGTTCCACATCATACCTGAGGAAGGAAAACTGCACAGCTTTGGTTGCCTGGTAATGCAAATGCCTGTCCATTCCCAAACTATTATTATATGACACAACGCAATAGGAGCCATAGGTTTAAACAATATTGAACATATTATTTCTTTTCTAAATATGGGTTAAGTGCAATCTCTGTGCATAGCCCATTAGAAAATCACTCCAAGGAGGCCAGGCGTGGTGGCTTGCAACTATAATCCCAATGCTTTGGGAGATCAAAGCAGGAGAATCACTTGAGACCAGGAGTTCCACACCAGCCTGGACAACATAGTGAGATGCCATCTCTATAAAAAAATTAAAAATTAGCCAACCGTGACGGCCTGTGCCTATAGTCCCAGCCATTCGATGTTGAGGCATGAGGACTACTTGAGCCCAGGAATTTGAAGCTGCAGTGAGCTATTATCGAGCCACTGCACTCCAGCCTGGGCAACAGAGTGAAACCTTGCTGCTTAAAAAAAAAAAAAAAGAAAGAAAAATCGGCCGTGCAGGTGGCTCGTGCCTATAATCCCAGCACTATGGGAGGCTGAGGCAGGTGGCTTGCGCCTGTAATCCCAGCACTATGGGAGGCTGAGGCAGATGGATCGCTTGAGTTCAGGAGTTCAAGACCAGCCTGGCCAACATGACAAAACCCTGTCTCTGCTAAAAATATTTTTTAAAAAGCCAGGTGTGCTGGCATGCACCTGTGGTCCCAGCTACTTGGGAGGCTAAGGTGAGGTAGGAGGATTGCTTGAGCCCAGGGGGTGGAAGGTGCACTCAGCCAAGGTCGCACCACTGCACTCCAGCCTAGGCAACAGAGCGAGACAAATTAAAAAAAAAAAAAAAAAAGAGGGAAGGAAGGAGAAAATCCCTCAAGGTATTTAGTCACAGGACAGCCTTGGGCACATAAAAATTTGTTCCTCCAAAAAAAAAAAAATTGGAAATAGTTATTCTAACGCTTTCTGAGTTGACACAAAGGCAATTGCTCTCCAGCTCTAGGTACCACTCTACCATTCTACATGCCAAATACTATACTAGATCTTTTTTTTTTTTTTTTTTTTTTTTTTTTTTTTTTTTTTTTTTTTTTTGAGACGGAGTTTTGCTCTGTAGCCCGGGCTGGAGTGCAGTGGCCGGATCTCAGCTCACTGCAAGCTCCGCCTCCCGGGTTCCCGCCATTCTCCTGCCTCAGCCTCCCAAGTAACTGGGACTACAGGCGCCCGCCATCTCGCCCGGCTAGTTTTTTGTATTTTTTTTAGTAGAGACGGGGTTTCACCGGGTTAGCCAGGATGGTCTCGATCTTCTGACCTCGTGATCCGCCCGTCTCGGCCTCCCAAAGTGCTGGGATTACAGGCTTGAGCCACCGCGCCCGGCCATATACTAGATCTTTTACATATATCATCTCCAATTTTCACCAAAACCCTGCTAGATAGGTATTACTATTCCCATCTTTCAACGCCTTCATCCTGGTTTTCAGTATGAAAGTGAGTAGTGTAGCAAATGACAGCGCCAGGTTCCCAGTCAGTGGCTCGAAAGTTCTGCTCTTTTCTCTACATTGCTCTGCCCCTAAAGCTGATTTACTTACTGCGTGACAAAAGTAATAGCCTTTCCGGAGCGCCCAGCTCTAGCTGTTCGACCTACTCGATGGATGTAATCCTAAAACCAAAAGGGTACATAAATTCAAGTTATATGGATTATAAGTAAAAAAAAAAAAAAAAAAAACCTACATATGCAAAGTCTTGCCATAAAACTTTGAAAGAAAATAGATTCATGTCATAACATGGAGAAAATAAATGGCCTGGGCAATCTGTTGAGACAAATCTACTTCATCTTTTTTATTCTCCTTACAGCACAAAATGGATCCAATGCTTTCCCCTCTTTCATAGAAAGATAAATCTACAAAGCATACCTACATGGTCGCAAGCTGCATGGCGTTTTAAAAAACAGCACTGGATCTCGAGGCAGAGCTGGGTTATAGCTGTGGTCCTTCCCACCTGCCAGTTACACAATTACCTGCAAATTACATAACCTCCCTGAACCTTGGTTTCTATTTATTGAACAGGCATAGAAATACATGCCCAAATTATAGAGTTGTTATGAAAATCAAATGAGATAGCACCTCATCTACAGCAGTTAAATACAAAGACAAGAGACACACCAGTCTCATCCAGGGGTGCTTCTGTCATCCTCAAGGGACACTGGTAATGTCTGGAAATACTTCTGATTATCACAAGTGGAAGAGTGTGTGATGCTGTCATCTAGTGGGTAGAGGCCAGGAATGCTACTAGGAATCCTTCAACTCAAAGAACAACCCTTCAACAAAGAATTCGACAGCTTAAAATGTTAATAGTGCCAAGGCTGAGAAACCTTGAGATACACTGAGAACTACAAGTTGTCATTCTCAAGAAATGACAGTGACATGATCAGTATGTGGTGCACCTGCCTCTACTATGAGCATCTAATAACTCTCCTTGGCTACCTCTTTCATATGTACTAACGTTACATACACAGGCCTGTGCAAGATGATGAGAATGAACTAATCAAAGGCTTTCTTGTTTTTTGATACTTAATTAACCAGGAACAAAAAAACTGCTGTAACTAAGGAAAGACAGAAGACACTCCATTAAGAAACACACTTTAGGACTAGAAAGGCAAGTTAGCAACAGGACTCACCTTGGAATGGGTAGGAATGTCAAAGTTGACAACTACATCTACATGAGGTATGTCCAAACCCCGGCTGGCAACGTCAGTTGCTAGAAGAATGGAACGGGCCTTGGCCTTAAACTTATTAAGGGATCCTAGGCGCTTACTCTGAGGTAATGAGAAAGAAATGTTGGAAAACTTAACATACATTTTGGAATACAAAACACAAAAGAGACAAACACAAGAACAAAGAGACATAAATTTTTTAAAGTTTTTTTCCCCTCAACTTTTGAATGGGGCTTCATAGGTCAAAACAGAAATATGAAGCAACAAGAAATTAAAAAAAAAAAGATACAAAATAAGGGTAGCCTGACACAATAGAAAAGTAACTGTGAAATAATTTATTAATGTTTTTAGAGACCAGAGTCATTATTACCATTAGGGCTGAATATATCAACTCAACAGCTTGCAAACCAGACAGCTACATATGAAATATTCTAATGGGAGCCTCTTGCTACCCTGGGAGAAAGTAAGCATCTAGAGCAACACTTCAAAGCCCATAAAATGAGAACAATTATGGAAACAGGCATCGGTGCCCTATGTCCTTATTGTACAAATCTATTGTTAGGAGGTTTATCTCGCTCATGCCATCAGTGCGTGGCTGATGATGACGATGAATCCTTACCTGACTCATTTGTCCATGGAGGGGGATGGCAGTGAATCCAAGATTTCGCAGTAGCAAAGCTGTTCTCTGGGTATTATTACAGGTGCTGCAGAATATCATAAAGGAGTTTCCCGCCAATTCATTTAGAATATAAACCAGGTAGGTATCCTAAGTTACAAACCCAAAACAATATATGTCATCGAACCTGGGAGAAAGGATTGGAGACCTGGCATATACATAAGGTAAAGACTAACCCTATAGTTGCTTCTCAATTATCCAGACCTCCATTATCCAGACCTCCAGCTGCCAGCTTAGGATTCCTTAACCAGCATTATCATCTCTGTGAACCACTATTCCCCACAGAGCCTAAAGGCAGGCAGGAGATCTGTCCTCAGAAAACAGAAGTCCTTACATCAAAGCACAAAACCAGAGGCTTCATCCTAAATAAAAGCCACATTATAAGCGAACAAAGGAAAAATTACCTCAAGGATGGGGATGGGAAGGAATTATATGATTACATCATGACCTCATTATTGTGGTTTAATGTGTTGTGAATTCCTGGCATGTCTAGTTTATCGGTGATAATATAAGCACAACACGCCCTCTAAAGCAAACAGACAGGATGCCAATCTGCATTACAGCTCTTGGCTAATCAAGGGTTGACACATTTTCAGATGCTTTGGTGAAAAGAAGAGGGAGAGGCAGGAATGATCAAAGTAAACACTTTACCTTGAATTTAGAGGGAATAAAAATATAATATTGCTGTAATTTTTCAACTGTCTGGTATTTAGAGGAAACGGCACATTTCACAGGATTTTTCAGAGCTGCTCGCTGAAGCTTTTGCACCTGGAGGAAGAAGATCCAGAACAGCACACTGATGCCTAAACACTCTTTATTTATATGGTTTGACTCTGTGTCCCCACTCAAATCTCATGTTGAATTGTAATCCCCACATGTCACGGGAGGGACCTGGTGGGAGGTGACTGGATCATGGAGGTGGTTTTCCCCCATGCTGTTCTCATGATAGTGAGTTCTCACAATTTCTGATGGTTTTAAAGTGTGGCACTGCCCCTACCTCCTGCCACCATGTAAGACGTGCCTTGCTTCCCCTTCGCCTTCTGCCGTAATTGTAAGTTTTCTGAGGTCTCCCCAGCCATGTGGAACTGTGAGTCAATTACACCTCTCTTTTCTGTATAAATTACCTAGTCTCAGATAGTTCTTTCTAGCAGTGTGAAAATGGACTAAAGCAATTTATTTTTACTTATTGTTATTATTGTTGTTATCATTTACTTTATGTATCAATTCTCATAAAGAAGAAACAAAAGTCCTAGCAAATTTCACCTTCTTGGTCATGGTGGCAGAGAAGAGGAATGTTTTCCGATCTCGAGGGATCACTTTGAGGATCTTGTCAACCTAAGGCACAAAGAGGAAAAGATGCCAGTATGATATTCAGACTGGAAGAGCTGCAAATCCTCTAGGTAATGAAGGAGGTAGACGTTAACAAATTAAATATATCACTGTGAGGATTTGGTACTCCAAAATTCAATTCGATTCAGCTAAAGTTTACTGAATATTTACTGCCTGATACCCCACCAGACACTATTAAAAAAAATATCTTTCTAAGAAAAGAACAGTTTAAATTAGTAGACCAGAGTTGATCAAGAGAAAAGTCAAGAATAAGTAGTAATCAACTAAGTAAGCTGGGATTAGTGGGTCATCAAAGAAAATAAAGATATTTCAGGGTGTATGTCAAGGTCTAAATTAAATGAAATGGAAAAGAAAATCCAGTTTTGATATTTCCCATTTCTGGAGTCAGAGTCAGACTATATTCTAAAGATAAAAGGGTGCTGAGAAACTGCAATTTGAAGAATATCAAGAATGAAACTGATACTGATGCAATGTTCTATATAAAACAAGTGGGCAATGAACCAAATTTTGAAACAGGAACCTTGAGATGCTCTAAGAGGAGGAAAAAAATTGAGAGCTCACCTCTGTCTCAAAATCCATATTCAGTATTCGGTCGGCTTCGTCCATGACCAGGTATTTGAGAGCTCTCAAGTTGAAACCTTTCGTATTTTCCAAGTGGTCAATCAGTCGACCAGGAGTTGCTACCAAGAAAGGTTGAGGAGAAACAGTGATGTTTCAGAACAGGATGAAAAACAACAACAACAAACAAATAAAGTTACCTGCCCCACCCCACAGCTCTCCACCAAATTTAACTTAAGAAATTAAAAAATTTAACAGGGTTACAAAATCTGTTTCTCAAAGTCTTTCTATCCAATATTGGTAGATTTTCTCCAATTCATCACTGCCAGTGTCTTTTACCTTCGTCAGTTACTCACCTATTATTATATGTGGTTTTTTTGCAAGGGCCAAAGATTGAGACATTGAATCAATTCCACCCACAATCACAGCTACAGAGAGAAAAAGAACATAGAGATGAGATCCTTAATTTTTTTCCACGGTCCACTGAACATCTTTTAGAGCCAATGCCAGATTTCTACTTAAACTTGTTCTTCCCTTACAATTAATACTCTTCCCAAAGCTAAAATACAGCATTAGCTCTTTGGGTCAATGAATTATGCTAGCAATACCTTCCTCCATTCTCCTTTCACACTCATTCTTCACTTGTGATGGCAACCTAGGATCCCTTCCCTCTCAGACACTTACCACTCTGCACTCCAATAGAGGACCCCAGGGCTTCAAACTGCTCTGAGATCTGAAAGGCCAGCTCCCGAGTCGGGGTAAGAACTAGGGCAAACAAACGCTGTGGGGTCTCCAGCAGGGCATTCAGAATGGGCAAAGCAAAGGCGCCTGTTTTTCCAGAGCCAGTTTCTGCCAGCCCGATGATATCACGACCTAGAAGAAAAAGAAATTCAACAGCCAAGTTAATTCTCTCTGCAGTATTTCTGTGTCTTCTACAATGACACAATGCTGGGCACAAAGTAGACGCTTAATAAATATCTGATGAACTGGGGAGAGAGGAAAGTTGAATAAACAGAAAAGACATGGTCTCTCTCTTAGATAAGCTCAAAACCCAGTGGTGAGACAGTCTGATATACAAATTCATTATAATGTGATAAGAGTTTTAATATAAGCCCGTGCAAAATATGTGAGAACACAAGGAAAAGTAACTACTGCCCAGAAGAGTCAAAAAAGGCTAACAGAGGTGATTAAGTGAGTTAAACCTAGAAGTAAGCAAAGAAGGGAAGAAAGGATAGTCCTGTAAGAGGAAAGGTAATTATAATTAAGGCTTTAAAGAACATAGCATGCTGGCCAGGCGTGGTGGCTCACACCTGTAATCCCAACACTTTGGGAGGCCGAGGCGGGCAGATCACCTGAGGTTGGGAGTTCGAGACCAGCCTGACCAACATGGAAAAAACCCTGTCTCTACTAAAAATATAAAATTAGCCAGGCAAGGTGGCGCATGCTTGTAATCCCAGCTACTCGGGAGGCTGAGGCAGAGTTGCTTGAACCCAGGAGGCGGAGGTTGAGGCGGTGGTGAGTGGAGATCGTGCTATTGCACTGCAGCCTGGGCAACAAGAGCAAAACTCCGTCTCAAAAAAAAAAAAAAGAACATAGCATGCATAGTTAGGCTGAGGAATGTAATGTGGCTGGAACACAGAAGTGTTAAGGGAGAAAGAGAGAAGAATGAGGCTAGAGTTTTGATGTTTTCCTGTAAGAGAGAATTGAAGGATTTTAAACAGGGAATATCATGATCAGTATTACTGTTTAGGAAGATAAACTCTAGGCCTGATGGCATAAGAAGGAGCCAAGGAACCTAACAGTGCATGCCATTTACTGCTCCTTCTGAGGGAAGAATGCTCTAAGTAATTCTTTAAGAACAGGTCACCATTTGTTATCACCACTCAAGCCACAACTTATAAGATCTGGAAATTAACTCCTGGGTGCAGATCACTATCTCCAGGCTGGCTGTAGTGCATAGGCAGCTATGCACTACAACAGTGTCCAGTGAGAACACTCCCTCTTAAATCACGACCCCTATAGTTGCTGCCCCTGTTCTATGACCGCGTAACAGCTGAGAAGTCTTCTTTACCTAGAAGACAATCCTACAATAAACAAATCCCTTTCCCCTGACATAACCTGAACATGACTTACAATCTGAAATGACTTAAATGACCAGAACAGGGAAAACAAAGGCTCAACCGGGACATCAGATATAATTCAGGGGAGATATGATGGTGGCCTGAACTGAGGCCAGGAATGAGCACAGGAATGAGTGAGATTCAGAAACTAACAAAAGGGAATGTGGGTGATGCACACATTTTTAGTACAGGACACTCAAAAGCCAAAAACTGAGATATAGGCAACAGAAAAATTAGTCCTGGTTAGGAAAATAAGGACTTTGGTTTCCACACAGGGAACTTAGAACTTAAGATTCCTGCAGTAAACTCAAAGAGGTATGTCCAAAAACCAGTTGGACATACTTGTTTAGAAATATGTCTAAAAACTGGCCGGGCGCGGTGGCTCAAGCCTGTAATCCCAGCACTTTGGGAGGCCGAGACGGGCGGATCACGAGGTCAGGAGATCGAGACTATCCTGGCTAACACAGTGAAACCCCGTCTCTACTAAAAAATACAAAAAAAAACTTAGCCGGGCCAGGTGGCAGGCGCCTGTAGTCCCAGCTACTCGGGAGGCTGAGGCAGGAGAATGGCGTGAACCCGGGAGGCGGAGCTTGCAGTGAGCTGAGATCCGGCCACTGCACTCCAGCCTGGGTGACAGAGCGAGACTCCGTCTCAAAAAAAAAAAAAAGAAAAAGAAAAAGAAATATGTCTAAAAACCAGTTGAACATACTTGTTTGGAGCTCAGGAAAAAAGTGGGGTTAGAACAGACATGGGACATAAATATCCTACCACTGGTACTCCCTCAGGGGCAGACGCTTCAGAATAATCCATGAGACATATATACATATATGACCGGTCCCATGCCTGGAAATTCTGATTCAGTATTTCTCACCCAAATCTCATCTTGAATTGTACTCTCATAATTTCCACATGTTGTGGGACGGAGCCGGTGGGAGATAATTTGAATCATGGAGGCGGTTTCCCCCACACTGTTCTCACAGTAGTGCATAAGTCTAGTGAGATCTGATGGTTCTGTCAAGGGGTTTCTGCTTTTGCATGTCTCTAATTTTCTCTTGCCGCCACCAGGTAAGAAGCGCCTTTTGCCTCCTGCCATGATTCTGGGGGCTCCCCAGACACACATGGAACTGTAAGTCCAATTAACCCTCTTTTTCTTCCCAGTCTTGGGTGTGTCTTTATCATCAGTGTGAAAACGGATTAATACACAGTGTATCCTAGTGAATTATATATTTTAGCCTTCTTTTCATTAACATCAGTGTTTTCCATTCAAAAGCAAATGCACAGATGTGAAATACAAGTCAAACCAGACAACGGACTGATGTTTTAGAGATTACAGACAAATGACAATCCAGGGATAAAATGTCTCACTCATCTACTTATTGTAATGTTCCCCAGTGGCAGGGTAGGTAATAATGAATTGCAACAGCATCTACCTATCTGAGAAACAAAGGTCAGTGTAAGCAAATGATTCCCGAAGCTTTTTAGTCTTCAACTCCTTGGGGATACTGCTGTCCTGCCTGTGTAACACAATACACCTTCGGGAACAGGGGGCGGGGCAGCTACGATTTGTTCTTTTTTTGTCAAGGGAAATCTTAACATTTCAGAAGAAAGGAGTACATAAGAAAGATTTAGGGAAGTAAAGGAGCTGAAGTTGCCTGGTTGACGAAGCAATAAGCACTGCTCGCTGCCCACAGCTGAGGCCTGCACTGCTTTCAGTTTTTTAATGAGTCCCTCAGAGCAACCCTCAGTTTGTGAAACTGATATATTTTTCTATGTCATCTCCTTTCTTCATCTCTGAAGAAACCTCTAAGCCTTTTCAGTGTTTATACCTGTAGAGAATATACCAGCATGCATAAACTCCATAAGAGCAGAATAAATTTTGTCATATAGACCTGCCACGTTGCTAGCACTGAACATAAGTGCTTGCTACATGGCAGCCATTAATAAGCTGTTTGAAATTCCTTGAGGACAACTCTAAGTGATCTCTGAAACAGAAATAAATAGATGGTGTCTCACTATGTTACCCAGGCAGGTCTCAACCTCCTGGTCTCAAGCAATCCTCCCACCTCAGCCTCCCAAAGTGCTGGGATTACAAGCATGAACCACCATACTCATCAAACAACTCTTGATCTCTTGATAGTAACACATGTTGATGCAGATCCATTAACAGAGGTTTTCTGAGCTATAAGATTCTATGTTCAAATTCCAGCTCGAGCAATAATTAGTTAGGTGACTCTAGCCAAAGGACTTAACTCCCTGAGCCTCAATTTCCTCACTAATAAAATAATTATCCCTTCCTACTATTCAGCATATTATAAGGTTTAAGAACAGCGGACAATCTGGGCTCAGTAACTTTGCAGAAACTGAAAACGTCATTAGTCCCAAATTCAAATTTAGAGTTATTTTAATCGAATAACAACAGCAACAAAATCAAACATTAGATTATTTGAATCGTTTCTATAGATTCAAATGAAATATTTATAAACTACTCATTAGAATGAGACAAACCCAATAAGGATAAAGACATTTTCCATGGTGATCGTGTCTGTCAGTTCCTAGCAATCTTCCACTGACCCCTCCCTATTCTTTTCTGCATCAAATTTAAACTTATGGCTGAAAGCATTAAAATAATTTTAGGATGGCCGGGCACGGTGGCTCAAGCCTGTAATCCCAGCACTTTGGGAGGCCGAGACGGGCGGATCACAAGGTCAGGAGATCGAGACCATCCTGGTGAATACAGTGAAACCCCGTCTCTACTAAAAAATACAAAAAACTAGCAGGGCAAGGTGGTGGGCGCCTGTAGTCCCAGCTACTCGGGAGGCTGAGGCAGGAGAATGGAGTAAACCCGGGAGGAGGAGCTTGCAGTGAGCTGAGATCCGGCCACTGCACTCCAGCCTGGGTGACAGCGAGAATCCCTCTCAAAAAAAAAAAATAATAATAATAATAATAATAATAATTTTAGGATTACTGCCAGCTGTTTTGACTCCTTTTTCTCACCTATGCTGTAGGGCAAGCTGGAAAAGTTAAAATGCACGAACGCTTCTTGCTGCTTTTTTTTTTTTTTTTTTTTTTTGAGACAGAGTTTTGTTCTTGTTGCCCAGGCTGGAGTGCAATGGCGCAATCTCGGCTCACCGCAACCTCCGCCTCCCGGGTTCAAGTGATTCTCCTGCCTCAGCCTCCCGAGTAGCTGGGATTACAGGCATCTGCCACCACCCCGGCTAATTTTGTATTTTTAGTAGAGACGGGGTTTCTCCATGTTGGTCAGGCTGGTCTTGAACTCCCGACCTCAGGTGATCCACCTGCCTCAGCCTCCCAAAGTGCTGGGATTACAGGCGTGAGCCACCGCGCCCAGCAACTTCTTGCTATTTGAAAGTAATGCTGGGCCACTGATACTTCTTTCCCACCACTGGCCTTTATATGGTCCTTATCCTTCAAACTTCTCTGCACAGGTTGGAAGTGTTTATTAGCCCCTCCTTGAAACACTTTCCCTTCCCTAATTTGCGTGAAACTATACTCTCATGATTTTCAACCCTCTACTGAATCTTCCAATTTTTCCTCTGTCATCTTTGCCAATCTAATCCATTTCTAATCTCAGCTATAACTGCTCTTTGGATACAATGTCTATATCCACCTCTGGCCTCTCAATCAAGTTCCAATCCCAGGATTCCAACTGGGTATTTTTTTTCCTTTTTTATTGTCCCTCAGTTTTATTAATTGACAAAAAATTATAATATACTTATGGTATAGAATGCAAAGTTTAGATATATGTATACTTTGTGAAGTGATTAAATCAAGCTCATTAACCTATCTGTCACCTCACATACTTGTCATTTTTGTGGTGAGAACATTTAAGATCTACTCTCCTAGCAATTTTCAAATACACAAAACATTATTAACTGGAGTCATCATGCTATTCAATAGATCTTCAGAACTTATCCATCCCGGCTAACTGAAACTGTACCCTGAGCAACATTTCCCCATTCCCCTCCCACAAGGTCAACTCTATCTCATTGATATCCAAAATCAATTACTTCCAACTGAACTCATCTTTCCTGAATTCTTCCCCCGTTCCCTTTTTGTATCAGTGGTACACCAATAATATGCCCTAAACATAACAGCCCACAAACTTAGCAATAGTCTTAGATTTTCCCCACCACTTCCTTGCCTTCCACTTGCTTAACTGGTTGTAAAATCAAGGATTATTTTTCTAACATTTTCTTTTTCATTCTACCACCACCCTACCCATTATTTATTGCTAAAATCATTACAATAACCTACTAATTGGTTTCCCAGACTCCAGTCTCTTGTCTCTAATCTTTCACAGCTATGAGATTAATCTTCCAAGAGTACAACTCTAAATCCTTAATCTCCAAAAATGCCCCACTGCCTATGAAACGAAGACCAAATTCTTTGACCCAGCACTCAAATCCTTCATAATCTGGCCCCAGTCACCTTACTAAACTTTTTCACCACTCTGCTAAGTACTTGCAAATCTCCATACGTGCCTATGGTTTCCAGACTGGCTTTTTTTTCCATGCTGTTCCCTATGCCTAGAAAGTTCTCCCTTCCCATCATATCTGAATGTCTAAATCCTTCTAAATTCAGTCCTCAAGGTTCAGCTCACATGTCTTCCCAACCTCCCCAGCCAAAAATAAAATGAAATAAATCTTCTCTAATCCATCCTAATTAGAAGTAATCTCTTCTCCCTCAGTGCACTCTGAATGTAACTTTCTTAGGTCCCTGTTCAACTTGTAATAAATTTATAATTATCTCTTTAATAGATTATGGACTCTTGGAGAGGACAGACTATTAACCTCCAGTGCCTTACATTTACAACAAATAGTAACTATTTATGGAAAGAGCAAATGGAATTTTTTTTTTTTTTTTTTTTGAGACAGAGTCTCGCTCTGTCACCCAGGCTGGAGTGCAGTGGCCGGATCTCAGCTCACTGCAAGCTCCGCCTCCCGGGTTCACGCCATTCTCCTGCCTCAGCCTCCCGAGTAACTGGGACTACAGGCGCCCGCCACCTCGCCCGGCTAGTTTTTTGTATTTTTTTTGGTAGAGACGGGGTTTCACCGTGTTAGTCAGGCTGGTCTCGATCTCCTGACCTCGTGATCCGCCCGTCTGGGCCTTCCTAAGTGCTGGGATTACAGGCGTGAGCCACCGCGCCCGGCCAACAAATGGAATTTTGTAGAGTAAGTCTAACCTCTTTTCCACATGACAGCTCTTCAAATCATTAAACCTTTCAATTATTATCGATAGCTAGGTTAATTACTAATAATTAGTAATAATTATAGCTTACATTAATCACTAATATAGTAATAATAGCTACATTAATACTAACAATAATTAGCCACATTACCCCTCTTATAATAATAGCTAAGATTACATTCACTTTTTCTGAGGATCTTAATAGATTTCAGTTAACTAAGACCTCTGGGTCTCTTTTATCACCCACCCAAATCCTGTAAAGTTGGTACTTTAGGAATCTAAGAGCAGGTCTTTATTTCTATTCCTATTAAAGTTCATCCTGTTACGGCCAGGTGTGGTGGCTCACGCTTGTAATCCCAGCACTTTGGGAGGCCAAGGCAGGTGGATCACTTGAGGTTAGGAGTTCGAGACCAGCCTGGCCAAGATGCTGAAACCCTGTCTCTACTAAAAATACAAAATTAGCCGGGCATGGTGGTGCGCCTGTAATCCCAGTTACTCGGGAGGCTGAGGCGGGAGAATTGCTTGAACCTGGGAGGCGGAGGTTGTAGTGAGCCAAGATCGCACTACTGCACTCCAGCCTGGGCGACAGAGCAAAATTCTGTCTCAAAAAAAAAGCTCCATCTTAAAAAAAACCTCAAAAACAAAAAAGTTCATCCTGTTAGTTTCAGTTCCACTAGCCATCAATCAGCACTTTAACCACTCTTTTACAAATCTGATAAACATGGCTCACAGCAAGAATTCTCAACTCCTCAAGACACACATATGTGTTCCAGGCATCCTTCCCTATCTAAGTGTGCACCCACTGATGTATAAAGTCTACCAAGATTGTCGTTAATATACTTTAATCCAGGGCTTCCTTAAAGACAGCATCTGTGGCAGAGAACAAACCCTTTTAGTTATTAAGACAGAAAGTAAGCTCTGTAAAACTGGAGAATGACATTTTCAAATGCCATTACCCAAACTTTGTACCTTTAGTGACCATATCCTTATTTCACTTGAAGTATGCAAGCAACAGCTTTCAAAAGGGGTATCTAATTGAGATAACTTTATATTAAATCTGTACGAAGTCACACAACCTACCTTGTAAGGCCAAAGGAATAGCTTCAATCTGGATCTTGGTGGGTTTTGTCCATCCCAACTGGTCACAAGCTTCACACAACACATCTGTCACACCCTTAGAATTCAGAAAAATATACCTTAGCCAAGAACAGCACACCCCTACCTCCCTCCTACTTAACTGACTTTGTCAGAACCATCATGTACAACCAATATACTTGCTTTAAAAGGTATTTGCTGTGCATCTCAGAGCTTACTCTTTATACCATGAGACAGTAGCTCAAGACTTAACGAACACTTTCTGCTCCCCAAGGCCAAGGCCAAGTGCTTTACATGTAGCATCTCATTTAATCATCACAACAATTCTGCGAGGTAAGTACTTATTACTATCCCCAATTTACAGATATGAAAAGAGAAACACAGAGAGATAACAACTTGTCTATAGTAAGAGACTGGGTCAAAATTCAAATCTGGTTGGTTCATCTGACTCCAAAGCTCCAGCTATAAAGAGACCAATTCCCCATATGTACAACCTCCTGGACACATATAAACGTTGCCACACTAAAGTGGCGAATAGGGCAAATGGGGCTCTCAGGGCCCAGCAGCCCTCCCACCACCCAAACTCAGAGCACGCCCGAAACCCAGCCCTCTGAAATTCTGGGGAAAACCCAAGGTAGGCCCCGAGATGCTTTTGTGCACTATCAGAGCGGGATCTAAGGTAATTGGGTCTGCCTGAGCCTAGCACCAGAGTACATAAAAGAAGCCAGCGCCATCCATTCTCACCAGGTCTTTAAATGTTTTAGTTTCCTCCTCTTCCATTACTGGCTGGGACGCTTCAGTCGGAGAATCGCGTTCCTCGGGCGCCGCCATCTTGTCTGAAGTCTCCGGAAGTGGGTCTGCGGCGCGCGGGATGCTGGGAAATGTAGTTTTAGTTCTCCCCGGACGGCTTGCTCTGGGCGCCCCCTGCGGGCTTGCCGGGGATTGCACCCGTCCGCTAGGCGGGTGGGGCCCAGCGAATATGCGCGCGTAGGCAGGCGGAATAGGTCCGATTGCAGAAGGGGCTGATCGCCGGGGAATCGAGTTGACCTTTAGATCCCTTTTAAAGCGCCTTCCCTACGTATGTCGCCAGTTATGTTCCCCGCTTTTCTAACCATAGAGTTTGGAACGGATTGCTCTCACAATGCCATTTTTTACTTATCGTATTACCTTATTCAATAATTTTGAGAGCCTACCATATGCTAAGGCTGTGCTAGATGCCTAGTGAACAGGACAGCGACCCCTGCCCTCGTGGAGAAAAAGGAGACAGAAAAAGGAGATAAGCTATCACAGATCATTTCAAATTGTGAAAAGTAGCTGGGTGTGCTCATGCCTGTAACCCCAGCACTTCGGGAGGCTGAGGCGGGTGGATCACTTGAGCCCAGGAGTTCGAGACCAGCCTGGGCAACATGGCAAAACCCTGTGTCTACAAAAAATACAAAAATCAGTCGGGCATGCATGGTGGCATGCGCCTGTAATCCCAGCAACTCAGGGGGCTGAGGTTGTGGGATCACTTGACCCCGGAGGTTGAGGCTGCAGTGAGCGGAGATCCTGCCGCTGCACTCCAGCCTGGGCGACAGAGTGAAACCCAGTGTACATAAAAATGACAGAGTAGGCCGGGCGCGGTGGCTCAAGCCTGTAATCCCAGCACTTTGGGAGGCCGAGGCGGGCGGATCACAAGGTCAGGAGATCGAGACCATCCTGGCTAACACGGTGAAACTCCGTCTCTACTAAAAACACAAAAAACTAGCCAGGCGAGGTGGCGGGCGCCTGTAGTCCCAGCTACTCGGGAGGCTGAGGCAGGAGAATGGCGTAAACCCAGGAGGCGGAGCTTGCAGTGAGCTGAGATCGCGCCACTGCACTCCAGCCTGGGGGACAGAGCAAGACTCCGTCTCAAAAAAAAAAAAAAAAAAAAAAAAAA
>NC_037679.1:106468548-106481495 GCF_003255815.1 Theropithecus gelada | reverse complement strand
AAAAAAAAAAAAAAAAAAAAAAAAAAAAAAAAAAAAAAGAAAGCTTTGAGTTTCACATGGATAGCCTGAGAAGTGAGCTGTATAGTGTGATTCATGGACAGTTTACAAGTTAGATTTTATTCTTGAATCATTCTCCAGACACTAGACTTGTATTCCTTTTTCCTCTTGACTCAAGTTTCCCCTATTGATAATCTCATTTCATTATCCATTTTGATGACGATTATAGACATGTCCAACAGCCACACCATCCTCATCTGGGGTGTAATCATAGTTGGTGTCTCATTGGTTTCCTATGGGATGTGCCCTGATTCCCTGAGCCATGGAGATGTATTACGGGACTCTCCACACCGTTACGGAGTCCTGCACCATTTAGGGGCATCAGAAAAAATTTTCTTTCCCTTTCATGTAAAGTCCTGTGGATATGGAGGAATCATAGTAACGATTGAGTGTTGCTTTTGGATAACCAAAGTGGCACTCACCAATTTTATCTTTTTTCCTGTAGTAGAAGAAAAAATGTTTTTTTCTTGCCTTGTGCCTCCCCGCTCACCCTGAGAGTCTTCTGGGGCATTGTGGTCTAGGAATAGGAAGCAGATTTTGTGCCCCCACCCACACCAACTAGCTTTTGGCTTTGAATGGAATCAGGAAATCCTTTGGAACACCAAAAATATACAAGACTTATGTCCATCAACAGCTATTCATTGTAACAAGGAAGGATTCAATAAACATTTATTGAATTCTAATTATGTGCCAGGCACTATGCTAAATGCTGAGGTGATTACAAAGGAGTATAAGACATAATTCTTACCCATCAGCAGCTCACAATAGCTGGAGAAGTAAGACAGGTCACAACACATACAGTTATTTCACAGTTACTAGGTCAGTGGTAGATACTGCCAAATGATTGGTATAAATTTTATAGAGCCTCTAAGCCGGCAAGACCGTGTCTGGATACGCTGGTCAAGGAAGTTGTTTGTTTTTAAACAGAATTAGGGAAGATAGTATCATGAAACTTTTGTGTTAGTGGTAAGTATGTGTAGGTGTTCAGAGGGTTTGAGTGGAAAATGTATTTTGTTGATCATGCTAAAAAATTTGGGGAACATACTGCTATAGAAGAGGTGCAACTTGTGCTTGCCTGTAGTTTAGAAGGAAATACAAAATGGATTGGAAAGGTTGAATTTTCAAAAGCCTCAAGGCGGGAAAGCACAGATGTGTTAGGAAAACAGTAGGGAGAGTCTGTGACTCTGGCTCTCCTACTTACAGAGCTTGTTAATTCTATTCGGCCACGTGGTAGATTCTGGCTGTATTCCTTTTGATTGGTTATTCTGGTTGCACAAGTCTTTAGAACAATCTTTGTTTCAGGGCGTTTAAGAGGAGTTTTTCTGGGCATAGTTATGTATTGCCAGTTTAAAAGATCAGAATAGTATCACTCTACATCTTCTGAGAACTAGTCCTTGAATAACACATCTGAATGTTGCCGATTGAATTGATTTAACTATTATCCTTAGTTGGCCGGGCGCGGTGGCTCAAGCCTGTAATCCCAGCACTTTGGGAGGCCGAGACGGGCGGATCACGAGGTCAGGAGCTGGAGACCATCCTGGCTAACATGGTGAAACCCCGTCTCTACTAAAAATACAAAAAAAGTAGCCAGGCGAGGTGGCGGGCGCCTGTAGTCCCAGCTACTCGGGAGGCTGAGGCAGGAGAATGGCTCAAAAAAATAAATAAATAAAATTTTAAAAATAAATAAATAAATATTATCCTTAGTTATAAGATCTGGACATTCTGAGTCATAAGAAATTACAAGTTGCATAATTTTAGTGTTTAGTGATTTGTCTGCTGGTGCTTTGAAAATTTTTCATTCATTTGTTGTATATGTGGTAACTGTTGTATATGTTTTAACTACCAAAATTAGATAGAATTTCCCATTTCCCAAGTGTGTCAGGTGATAGAGTTGTTTAATACAGGGTGAGCTTTTTTGGAGATGTCATTTATAGGATAAGTTTTGTGAGATGTAGGCTACTTGTCAGCCTTCCCGAAAGAGAAATGCGTATCCCTCCACTCTTCTCTTGGTCTGTGCTCCAGTAGATGGTGGGATAGGGGTGGATGGAATGAGAGCTTTAAATTAATGCTTTAGATCATTTGGGGTTTTTCTTTTTAGTACGGCTAGTTGGAGAGTTGGCTATATGGGAAATAGATGAAATGCTGCTAATGTTGTGGAAAACATGTCACCGCTCTCTACCTTCCTAGGAGTAATTTACCAAACCTGTGTGGCTTGGCTTAGCCAGACCAAAGTGTCTACATTGAAACATTAGTTACACATTTTGTTTGTTTTCTTTAGGGGTATGAAATTATGTTGCTTTTTTTTCTTTTCTTCAACTAGTTTCAACTCTCCATGTTTACTGTCTGCTGATCCTGAAAGAATTGTGACCATACTTTAGTCTGTGAGTGTCTAGAGAACAAAGTTGCCTAAATCAGACATGTCAGACTGAGGCATAACAGAATTACTCTTAAGAGCAATTAAAGTACTTTAATGCAAAATAAACATTTTCATTATTTTCCATTTTTAATGTTAGAGTTGTCTCCTTTGTGTGATCATAAAGCAACAGATTTTCTTTCCAGTATGGAGAGAAGAGAGAACTGTCCTCTACAGGTGAAGGTGTACTCTAGTTTTTCATATATATTCTAAAATAAGCAACTGAAAGGATTGTGTTTATGTTACAAAAAGGGAGTTTTGTTTTACAAAATAATTAAACTATGTGAGAACTACAAAAGAATGTAATGGCCAGGCATGGTGGCTCATGCCTGTAATCCGAGCACTTTGGGAGGCCAAGGAGGGCAGATCACCTCAGGTTGAGAGTTGGAGACCAGCCTGACCAACGTGGAGAAACCCTGTGTCTACTAAAAATACAAAATTAGCCGGACAAATTAGCCAGGCGTGATGGCGCATGCCTGTGATCCCACCTATTTGGGAGGCTGAGGCAGGAGAATTGCTTGAACCCGGGAGTTGGAGGTCGTGGGTGAGCGGAGATTGTGCCATTGCACTCCAGCCTGTGCAACAAGAGCAAAACTCCGTCTCCAAAAAAAACAAAAAACAAGAATTTAACTGCATAGTTCAAAACTGTGCAACCATATGAACTATATGCAGATGATTTAAAATACAAAAGTTAAATTTGCATATGACTTTTTAGAAAAATGCCTTCCATAAAGTAGAGCTTTGTATCAATATTATTTCTTGTATAACCATGGAATCCATTCACAATATAGGGTGGGAGGGCAGTTCTCTTTGATTCTGCCTTCCTTGAAGGCAGCTCTGTCAACTGATAAATCTCTAGTGACTTGCTCCCTATTTAAATGAAGGCATGAGTGGAAAGGTCCTCTGTCTCTCCCTGCAGGAAACCATCTTTAAAGTCATGGAATTGCTAAAAGGATAGGGATCTATTTTTAGAACTTTGGCCTTAAAAACATTTTAAGAATATCACTAAGCCACGGTAGAGTGCTACTTTTATTATGTAAATATACTTCCATTTTAAGAAAATACTGTGGTTTATAACTGATTGCATGGGTGAGAGGGAAGAAAAAAGAGTGACTAATTGGAATTGTTTAATAGAGTTGTTATATGTATTTTATGTTGCTTGGCAGATTTTTCCCTCCCAAAATGGAATGGTGGTTCACGTTTGCTTTTACAGAAAATCGTATTTATGATTGGAATTGTGAAGGAGGTGCTCCTAAGGGAAAGTGTTTTCATGGCTGAATTAGGATAAGGTGTTATCTAAATCAGGAATGCCTTAGAAGCTGTATGTACCACATGTTTTCTGTGTCGGAAGTAGTATCTATGTTTTTATTTGTAAACATGCATTCTTTTGGTTGGATTTATGGAAGACTAACAAACAGAAACATGGGTTTTTAGCATTGCGGTCTGGCTGCCTGTGCACCCACAGCTGTGGAGGCCAAGATGCTTCTCTGCCTGCAGAGACTGCCCATCCCTGTTTCTCAGCAGGCTGGAAGTGTCTGCGTATTTGTCTGCCTTCCTCTTAGCACAGATACTTCCAGAGTAGGGGGCACAGTCATTCTTAGGTTCAGGTCCATGTTAGGGAAACACATATAGGTTACTATGACTCCGTTTTCTGCATTCCCAGATGATAAACAGCATAAAATTAGGAACAGGAGAAACTTGGCAAGATTGGACAGTGAGTCAAGTCTTCAGACAACTTTAAAAAATATGCGCAAATTTTTTCAAGAAGCTTATCAGTTTTTTGGTACTGCTTTTCACAGTAAATAGCGGATAATGGACGATGTTATGTCTTGTAATGGAATCTAGCTTGGAGTCCCTGGGACAACAAAGTTATGACGAGGGCAGATAAGAGGACGCTTCATTCTCTGTCTCCGTCAGCCATTTGGAGCAGAAAGTTTGCATGATTGAACTTTCCTTCTGAAGTAGAGAACTTGTTTGTAAGAGAACTTATGAAAGGAAGAGGGACATTTTAAACATGTTTCAAAACTGAGTTGCTGGTGAGGCCACAGATAGTTTTCAGAGGTTCAAGGGAATCAGGCAGTGTCTCATCTGTTGTTAATTAATGAAACGAAACTGGAGTCACTAGAGTGCAGCAGTGAATGAAAGGTCAGTGAATGGAAAAAACTGTCAATGAAGGAGGATGTCAGCAGAGTGGAACATTGTCATAGATAAAGATCAGTGAAAATGTACTCTGGCCGAGGTGGTGTTTTCTGGAAGTGACTAGGAGCCAGTTTGGGACATTTCAAGCCAAACTGAGCACTAAATGAATGTTCTGATTGCAGCTAAATCTGTTAGATATTTTAAAATATTTGTTTGTTTGAATTTGTTCTAGATATCAGTTGAAAAAGCTTCTTTTTGTTTTATAATGTGTTTTACAGTGTAGTGTTGTTGTTATGTTTGGCTCTTTTGTTTTGAGACTGAATGATGGTTTCTTTCTCTCCTTTGTTCTCTGTCTCAGAACTTTCTAGAGCCACATTTACTTTTGAGGTCCACTGAAGTCAAAGTGACCTAGGATTACTGTACTGATTAACGCTAGAGCTGGACCTCAGACAGCCTGGCTGATGGCTCAGTTTATGATTATTGCAGAATTGCGTCTCCTCTGAAAGTTGTTCTGTAGGGGGTGACCTGAAAGCCAAGACATGGCCTCAACTTTACTGCCAACTTGTGTAAATGGTCATGAACAAACCAGTGACCATATTTACATTTCAGCTAGTTCATCTGTAAACTTTGTTATTGGTGTCATGTGAAATTGCCTTTAAAGAGATTCTCCTTTCTCTGGTCTTGTCAGATCTTCTTTCTTCTCCCTCATTGAAGCCTTTGAGCGGTATAGCTTTGGGGAAACAAGGCTCTTCCATCAGTTTGGGAGAGGACCATGGCCGTTTTAGCCTGGTCACAGCTGGGAGGCCAGGACTCCGTGAATATCATCAGCAAGGCTGTCCCTGCATCCAAGGGAGAGTTGAAGGTAATTCCATAGGATTTAGAAAAGTAGACTTATAACCTGGCTCTTCCAGTTATTATATTACGTGATTCTGAGCCTATATTATGTGATTCTGAGCCTTATCTATGAATGGGATTAGTAGTAATACCTACCTCATAGGGCAGTTATAAGAGTGTGTAAAATACCTATAGAGTGCTTAGAGCAGCGTTTGTCACACAGTAAGCGTTCAGTACGTTCTAGGATTACATACACTATAAAAATAATCATTTATAAGGTTAAAATGAAATTCAAGTGGCATTTCCTTGGATTCTGTGGTTTCTCTTTGAGAACATTTACTGGAATATTGTTTTGTTGGATGTATGTATGTATTTTTTTGAGACAGAGTCTCACTTTGTCACCCAGGCTGGAGTGCAGTGGTGCGATCACAGCTCACTGCATCATCAACCTCCTGGGCTCAAACAATCCTCCCACCTCAGCCTCCCAAGTAGCTGGAACTGCAGGAACACACCAGCATGCCTGGCTAATTTTTGCATTTTTTTTTTTTTTAAATAGAGATGGAGTTTCTCCATGTTGCCCAAGCCGTTTTGTTGGATTTAAATGACAACCATTCCATGAACTATTTTAGAGCCAGAATGGAAAAATATATGAAGGCAGTTCTTTAGAGAAACACCAGAACTGGCAGGGTGCAGTGGCTCATGCCTGTAAACCCAGCACTGTGGGAGGCTGAGGTGGGGGGATCACCTGAGCCTAGGAGTTTGAGACCAGCCTGGGCAACATAGGAAGGACCCTGTCTCTACAAAAAATACAAATATTAGCTGAGCGTGGTGGCGCTCGCCTGTATCCCTGGCTACTCAGGAGGCTGAGGTGGGAGGATCACTCACTATGGACTGGACAGTGTTAAGTTCTTTATATGTACTTAGCTTGGGAGGCAGAGGTTGCAGTGAGCCGAGATCATGCCATGCCATTCCAGCCTAGGCCATAGAGTGAGACCCTGTCTCAAAAAAAAAAAAAAAAAAAAAAAGAGAAACACCAGAACTGCATGTTAATAGACATGACATTAAAATTTAATATCATACAATTAAATTAAAATAGTGCCTGTCAGTTGTTAGGTTGGGTAGGTGTAAGAAAAGCAAAGAATGATGAGAATCTTTAACATTTATTGTTACAAGAACTACCTTGGGGAAAAAACTCACTGTAAATAATGACTGTATTATTCAATTACAGAGACTGAAAAGGAACAAAACACGAATAGAAACAAAAGCATAAATTCTAAACGGTGGGCACTCATATACCTATATTGGCTGACCCCCTTTTTTTGAGATTGTCTGTGGGTTATACTTGTAGGTATAGGAGTTCTGATTGACTCCATTTCAGTAGTCGCTTTGACCTTAGCATAGCATTTCGTAAGTGTGAATTCCACTAGCTCTTAATGTATTTTAGGGGGAATTCCATGGTCAGATAAGTTTGGGGAAACTTACTAGACTTCAATAAATGAAACCAGTTTCTTTGAAGATACTTCTTAGAACTTTAATAAGTTAATATGTGCTGTGACTCTCCCAGGGCGCTAGGATATACAATATTTTTCTCACATTTTGGACCGCTATCCTATCTGTCAGCTTCTTTCAGGACGCTATTGCTCTGGGGCACACTATGAGAAGTTAACCTTACAGGCATTCTTTTTTCCACTTTGTGTCTCAGATGAATCCTAAGGAGGTGTAGCTAAACAACTGCGGATCAAAGGTGGAAGAAGGCTGCACAGATGGCGCTAGATAACTGAATGTCTGATCACTATAACAAAAAAACAGGGAGACCGAGGCAGGCAGATCACCTGAGGTCAGGAGTTTGTGACCAGCCTGGCCAACTTGGTGAAACCCTGTCTCTACTAAAAATAAAAAATTGGCCGGGCGTGGTGGCATGCGCCTGTAGTCCCAGCTACTCGGGAGGCTGAGGCAGGAGAATCGCTTGAACCTGGGAAGCGGAGGTTGCAGTGATCCGAGATCACGCCACTGCACTCTAGCCTGGGCGACAAAGTGAGATTCTCAAAAAAAAAAAAAAAACACTGATACCTCCTGAGTGCTTTACTATATGCCAGGCACAAAATACTTTTGATATAGTAACTAATTCCTCAACAACTCTGTGAGATACGTGTGATCGTTATCCTCATTTTATAGATGAGGAAACTAAGAGTCAGAGGGCTTAAGTAACTTGACAAATCAGACAACTAGAAAGTGGTAAAGCCGGGACAGGAACTCAGGTACAAGGGCTTGTGCTCGTACTTCCTCTGCTGTATGATCAGGGGGCTTGCCCACATGTGTATGCTGTATGTACTATGGCTTCTACGTGTGCATGCATGGGGCGGTGTGAGGGTAGTATTCTTGGACAAGAGAACAGCATGGAAATGTGAAATAATAGTGAGTTTTGTGTGGCTAGAAGTCATAATTGGAAATGGTAAGAAATGAAACCGGAGGCCAAGGCAGGCGGATCACCTGAGGTCGGGAGTTCGAGACCAGCCTGAGCAACGTGGAGAAGCCCCATCTCTACTAAAAATACAAAATTAGCTGAGCGTGGTGGCACATGCCGGTAATCCCAGCTACTCCGGAAGCTGAGGCAGGAGAATTGCTTGAATTTGGGAGGCAGAGATGCCGTGAGCTGAGATCACGCCATTGCACTCCAGCCTGGGCAACAAGAGTGAAATTTCGTCTCAAAAAATAAATAAATAAATAAGAATTGAAACCACGAAACAGTAAGGTGCAGATCCTGAGGGCCTGTGACACAAAGGAATTTGTGATTTCTATAATGGATCCACGTATTCTGCCTATCAGGTTACCTTAAGAACTTCAGTAAGTGGAAGACCTTTAACTGCTTCTGTGTTAAAAAATATAGAGACAGACACTTGGTGATGTTGGAGGCCAGGCCACTCTTTTACATTCTGCAGGTGGCATAGTTGTCAACTGCCTACCATTCTAACTTGCTGCATTGAGGACCCTGCACTGAGCCTAGACAGTAGAGACAGGCGTCTGGCTGAATTATGCTTGAATTGAACATAATACAGGGCAGATGATTCCCTCTCAACTTCCTGCACTTCTAGCAGTTTTCAAGGGCATGTTTTGTATATTTCTTGAAGTGGGAGAAAGTCTAATACAATGTAACTCAGGGAGATGAAGATAAATACTTTAGTGAGATTTCAGGGTCTTGTTCAAGGCTCAGTTAAGAAGGTACTATCTTCTAATAAGACTTAACATGTTATTTGTTGTTGTTTTTTGTTTTTTTGTTTCTTTGAGATGGAGTCTTGCTCTGTTGCTGAGGCTGGAGTGCAGTGGCGCAATCTCGGCTCACTGCAACCTCCGCCTTCTGAGTTCAAGCGATTTTCCTGCCTCAGCCTCCCGAGTAGCTGGGATTACAGGCATCCACTACCATGCCTGGCTAATTTTTGTATTTTTAGTGGAGACGGGGTTTCACCATGTTAGCCAGGCTGGTCTCAAACCCCTGACCTCAGGCAATCTGCTTGCCTTGGCCTCCCAAAGTGCTGGGATTACAGACGTGAGCGACCGAGCCCTGCCTTGTTTTTTAATTTAATATTAAAAATATACGAGGATCCCCTGTCATCCAAATCTCCTTGATTCGGACTTAGTGAATAGTGAGGGTTCGGATAGGAAGGCTTTTATCTGAAAATTTATCAGAATCTGGTTCCTGTGTTTGGGTTTGGCTAGCAAGGAATATTTAGATTGGAAAGCAAATAACCTTACTCTTTTTTTTTTTATTTTTCTCAGAGGCAGTGAAAGCACCTCCTTGGCTACATAGATTTCACTCCATTGAGTGGTGGCAAGACTGGCTTAGTGAAGGTCATAGAGCAGATCATTATAAGGACAGGACTAGAAAAAACTGAATTCTTCTAATTCTGAGTTCAGTAATCTTGCCACAAAGCCTTCCTGTACCCTAAGCAATTAGTCTGTCAGCACTTCTTTATAGTGCTTGCTGAGATGGACAGGAGCTCTCCAGACGTCAGTGGTAATTACGGAGACCTTGACTAACTGCCCAGGGAATCTCCAGAACTTGATAGAATGTGTGTTGGTGGGAGTATGTTTGTGATACCTTTGCAATGAAAAATTTGTATGGTAGGAAGATATAAAGTTAATTGTAGAAATAATTTTTGACTCAATTTTATTTTGAAGAAGTTGCATTCAGCCTCAGTTCTCATTTCTTATATCCCCATTTTGCTTCTGTGAATTATTGGCTTGGTTACTTGCTACTAACTTTAAATCCTCTTTATGTTCCACAAAAAAAAACATTTGCATGGGGAGTGGGGAGCAAATGTTGTAGGGTATGTGAAGATGAAGAGAATGTCTGAGAGAGAGGAGTCATTTTAAGTGCCTTCAGGACTGGCCTATCCACATGGTAGCGATACAGGCCAAGCCTAGTGCTGGATTATGCTTCAGTCTTAGCATCAGCAGCTGTAGCCAGGAATAGGTGTGCAGTGATACCCACTTGGATCCATGGGTTCAGTTTTTATGTTTTAAACTGTTGTAGCTGAGCAGTTCACAGAAGGCTGGTTTTTATTTTGTGCGTGGCATAATTTTTTTATAATTTTATAATGTTTATTCTTAGGTGGGTTTGCTGAGTTCTCTCGTTGTTTCCCTGGCCTCTGTGAAGGAAAATCCACTCTAGTCCCTACCTGCATTTCTCAGCCTTGCTTACCTGTTGCCAACACTGGGCCAACCCGAATTCTTCCCAATCTTTATCTTGGCTGCCAGCGAGATGTCCTCAACAAGGTGGGTGCTTTGAAAATATCCTTCATTGCCGGGTTTATATTGTTAGCTGGAGAAACAGCAGTTACCCATTATGTCATTTGAAACACACTCCAGTCTCAGAAAGGAGCTGCTATGCCATTCTGAATGTGCTTCCCAGGTAACAGTTGCATCATCTCTTGGAGTGTTAATTTGTTTGATGTTACTTTTTGCCACAGGAAACCTAAACTGTTGTCATGTTTTCTTGTTTTTCATAGGTCCAAGAGACCTGAAGTAGGACAGGATTTTTCAGAAGGTTAGCCTTATATTATTAGGGTATTAATCGATCTATTATAATAATTGGGCACACTCAGAAAGGCTAATACTTCCTGGATTATCACACATTTAGAAATTATTTATTACAACACACTAGAAAGGGATGCAGGTTGGACTTGCATTGAGGAAGGTCCTCATGATGACTGCTGGCTGGGGGTTAGCGAAAGGTGTTAAAAAGATGGTGAGGACAAAGGCTGAAACTATGCACTGCCAGCCTCCCTGAGCTAAAGCTCTTTGGAGGAGTTTGGTTGAGAAAGAAGAGGGAAGAGCATGGATTCTTGATGAAAAAGACACCGGCCCTACTGGACAAAGCATGCCCTAATGGAGAAACACATTGGATTGAGTGAGGCCTTTGTATATAGTAGTACAAGCAGAACAGCAATAGAACTATAATCTGACTCCACAGCTTGTATGCTCTTAATTAGTAATGCTACAAAACAGTGCTCTTACTGCGTGGAAAAGTGATTTTTCTCTAAAATCTCTTAACTTACGTCACCATAAATTGAAAAAGCCGTCAGAGATCTTAATTCAACTCTTGGTGATTTACAAGTGCCACTTTCCTCTACAAAGGAAGTACCCCTTAACACTTTCTCCTTGAGTAACTAGAAGAATTGGGCTGGTTGTAAAATAAGCCTCCAGACTGCCTTTCTTTAGCACCTGGAAGGCAAGGCTTCCTAGGAGGAAGAAAAATACCCTATCATCAGGTCATTGGGTAGCAATAAGGCATTCGTGTGTGTGTGTGTGTGTGTGTGTGTATGTTTAAAACTCCTGCCTCTTCAAAATTTTGCCTCAACACTGTGTTGTTAATATGTCTGCTTTTACTGTGAGATCTGCCGACATGAGATTTAATAGCTCAGGATTGTACCCAGCCTTTCTGGTGGGGTCACAATGACTTTGAGCATGTAGTTATTATTAATGCTTTTTAGAGATAAGCAGGCTATGTTACAGAAAGCAAAATTAATTTCTTAAAGTCCCATGCCTTCCTAGGGCAAAGCTGGAGATGGTTTATTTAATCCTCAGATCAGAAAATAAAATAAAATTCCTAGTTAAGAGTTCTGTTTAATCCTGGTAAACCTTAACCAGCCATCAGCAGGTCATTCCACAAGTAATTGTGTTACAGATCATTTTTGTTACTTTCGACACTCAGTTAAATGACACATTCATTTTGCTCTATACCTTTTTCAGATTTAACAAATATGTTGGTTAAAAAAAAGTGAGAGCAGTTAAACCAGAATTTGGAGTTGAGAATGGGAAAAGTAGTAGTTTTCTCTTTTTAACTCTGGCTTCTAAACATATACAGCACTAAGCAGGATACATAGTAGATGTATTGAGAGGAAATATTTGCAGCAGGGAGAATGGGTTTGTGGAAGTTTATAGGACAATACCTCGGGCAAGGAGTTATTATAGAAGGCTTGTCAGGAAGCACCCTTAAAATAGATGTATAGACTTTTATTTTTATTCTGCAAGGATGGTGAGAAATAAGAATAAACTGTTAGGCTGGATAACTTTGAAAGCAGTGACTATAAATTTATATTTGTGGCTCACACACTTTGGAATCCCAGCACCTTGGACGGGTCAGGTGGGCAGATCACTTGAGCTGAGGAGTTTGAGAACAGCCTGGGCAACGTGGCAAAACCCCATCTCGACAGAAATTACAAAAATTAGCCAGGCTTTGTGGCCCTAGCATGTGGTTCCAGCTACTTGGGAGACTGAGGTGGGGGGATTGCTTGAGCTTGGGAGGCGGAGGCTGCAGTGAGCCGAGACTGTGCCACTGTACTCCAGCCTGGGCGACAGAGGAAAGCCCTGTCTCTAAATAAATAAATACATAAATAATAATAAAGAAAGAAAGAAATGTATGTTTGACCTCTAGGTGTGTTGCCGACAAGAGCCTTAGGGCTGAAGGGGATTTCAGAGATCATTTAGTCAGCCACCAGCGTTTGATACATGAGGAAATCAGTATTCCAGAAATGTTACATGAATTCCCCAACATCATCCAGTTGAGTTTTAGAACTAGATTTGCCGCTTTTTTACAAGTAGTATAAACTAACCTATCATCCTGCTGAGCTTCCTGATTTATACTTTCCAAGAGAAATAATACGATTCTTTTCTTCCTGAAGATCAGCGGGGCGCGGTGGCTCCAGCCTGTAATCCCAGCACTTTGGGAGGCCGAGACGGGCGGATCACGAGGTCAGGAGATCCAGACCATCCTGGCTAACACGGTGCAACCCCGTCTCTACTAAAAAATACAAAAAAAAAAAAAAAAAAAAAAATTAGCCGGGCGAGGTGACGGGCGCCTGTCGTCCCAGCTACTTGGGAGGCTGAGGCAGGAGAATGGCGTAAACCCGGGAGGCGGAGCTTGCAGTGAGCCGAGATCCGGCCACTGCACTCCAGCCTGGGCGACAGAGCGAGACTCCATCTCAAAAAAAAAAAAAAAAAAAAA